>NW_026059782.1:0-34312 GCF_023721935.1 Panthera uncia | reverse complement strand
GGGGGGGGGGGAATACAGCTTCTTAATTTGAAATATCAGGCTTATATCCCAGGGCTTTCTGGTTAAAAGGTTACTCCGTCAACAGCCTGGAAGGACTGGCCCTCTTGATATAAATCAGAGTGCAAAGGGGATACAACATTGTTTAAACAATGTCAGAGGTAAACCGTGGTTGCAGGAAGAGGCAGATATCCAAGTGACAACATGGCGGGTGGCTGGCATCCAAAGGCCTTTTGGTACTCTCCGATTTCAACAACCAACACAAGAGACGGGATATGGAGGTGAATCCAGGCCCCACACCTCACCTACGGCTGCCCAGAGACAACCGTGCCACATTCTGAGTGAAGGAGCAGCTAACACAAACCTCATCACCAATCTGCTCCCACTGGAGTCCAAGTCAGGAGGGGTGCTGGGCGTTCCAGACCATAATTAAAAAGCAAAGGGAAAGGAAATGCAGAAGCCAAAGGCCCTCCCCTAGAGGCTCTGAAATTACACGCAATCAATCCTCATTATTTGCAGATTCCATACTCATTAAAATTTCTAATTCCAAAATCAATACTGTCGGAGCTCCTGCAGTCATTCATGGACATGCCCAGTGGCCGCACTCCCACGGTCCGTTTAGTGCCACACTTTTTGCACTTTTGTGCTTTGTGTTGGGGAATCAGCTGTTCTGTTTTGGTTTGAAGTTGATTTATTTCGAGAGAGAGCGCGCCTGTGCGCACAAGTGGGGGAGGGACAGAGAGAGAGAGAGAGGGAGAGAGAGAGATTCCCAAGGAGGCTCCACGCTGTCCCCCACGTGAGGTTCAGACTCACGATCAGGGAGATCATGACCTGACGCTGAAATCGAGAGTCAGACTCCCCCTAGGCAGCCAGCTGTCTCAAAGGCCCCCAAGCCCAGTGCTGACACGCTGGCTAGTGTTTGGTGCTCCTGAGCCCAAGAAGGTGGTGACAGGGCCTCAATGGAGAACGTCCGTGTATTTAGGCAAGCTGTGTTCAGGCATGAGTCACAGCGCTGTTGCCTTTGAGCCCAACGTTAATGAATCAACAATGTGTACCAGACAGACTATCTTTAAACAGCAACACACATAAAACAAGGTAACATATTGACTGGCTGACCAAAACTGTTGCGACCAGAGGCTCACGGGAGCGTAATACAGGGTCGGGTTCCTGTGGGTCTCTGGGCACAACACTCTGCACCCCCCCAACCCCACTAGGAGCAACGGTTCGGCATCCACGCAAGCGAGTGATCACGGCGACTTTACAGAGAACTATCAGCACGAAGACGAGAACCAACCCAGTGTTAAAATGGCTGTTTCCTGCCCCACATCTTTGGGCACACTCCCCTCCTCCACCCCCACTGCTCACTCCATCTGCTTCCCTTCGCACAGGGACTCTCCCTCACCACAGGCTTCAGCTCAGGTGTCTTCCAGCGACCCCCCTTCCCCCCCCATCCCCTGCCACATCACTCTTTGACCGCAGTTACTACAATCAGCAATTATTATCTACCTCTCGGTTCCTCACCCTCGGCTAAAATTAAACTCCCCAAAGGCGAGTCCAGTTCACCCGGGTATATGCAGCGGCCAACAGAGCGCCCGCCCCAAGCCTGGTGCCCAGGGCTTGACTGAAGGAACACAGCCCCCCCCCCCCCCCCCCCAACACACACACAGACACATCCTCCTCCCTCCAGGCTCCGGCAACATATCAAGTGTCAGGGTGCCCGCACGGAGGGTGAAATCTCAGTGCTCCTTAGTGAGTGTGACAGGAAACATCTAGCAGCCCTGGGGCCACATGTAGCTATTAAGCACACAAACACAACACCAATACAGCCCCCGTTGTGATGTGCTGTAAGTGGAAAACATGCACAAGAATTTGGAGACTACAAAGCTACACGTGAAACATCTCTTTACTTGTTTTGATATTGACAGTGTACGATGTTGGGCATTCTGGGCTACACAACACAGAGCAAAATTCATTTCAGCCGTTTACTTTCTAATGTGGCCACTAGGGAAGTTTTAATGCCTTCCATGGCTTGCATGATACTTCGGTGAGTCCACCTTGCTTGTAACACCACCAAGAAAAGGTCAGCCAGCAACACAGGCCAGTTCTGACCACCTCTCTTCACTGCTGCCTAGTCATCTCCAGAGCGAGGCAGGAAACACCTGTCCTGCAGCTTCCTGTGACAGACAAATACTTAAGTGTATTCAGAAAGAGGATTGTGAAATCAGAGTGAAAAGTTTATCAGGTGAACTAATTTTATATTCAGAAGGTTAGCGCACCATATGGGGCTGTCTTGTTCATGACCCAAAAAAAGTGGAGTACGGGCAGACAAATTTTGTCAAAGAAAGAAAGCAATCGTTTGCAAAAAAAAACAAAAAAAACAAGACTATTTCCAACTTGTCTACTCCTACTTGGAATGGAAGAACATGAGAGCTAGCAGGCATGTGGAAAATGACCAGCCTCTGCCACATCACAGAACCAGTAGGCCCAGTACCCCCACATCCTCATCTGGTGAGGAGGTAGACCCCCAACTTCCAGGACTGTGCTCTCCAGAAATTTCTACGATGATGGAACTGTTCTCTGCTCTGCCCAATATGGTGGCTACTAGGCTCCTGAGAGGCAGCTACACTGACTGAATTTTTAATCTTGTATCTTTTTAAATTTTTTTTAATGTTTTTATTTATTTTTGAGACAGAGAGAGACAGAGAGAGACAGAGCATGAATGGGGGAGGGGCAGAGAGAGAGGGAGACACAGAATCGGAAGCAGGCTCCAGGCTCAGAGTCGTCAGCCCAGAGCCCGACACGGGGCTTGAACTCACGGACCGCGAGATCGTGACCTGAGCTGAAGTCGGACGCTTAACCGACTGAGCCACCCAGGCACCCCTAATCTTGTATCATTTTAATTAATTTAAAATTAAATAGCCACACACGGCCAGTGACTACCACACTGGACAGCACGGTTCTAGGCGGCCGTAACAGGAGGAGACACAGCTTGTGAAAACCCTTTGTAAACTCTACAGCCCTGCAGAAATGGTAGGGTTTTTGTCGTTGAATATTATTAGAAATGTGAGATTCTGAGAGATTTCAATTGCCCAAAGAGCCTCAACTCATCAGCAGTCAAAACATTTTAAATAAACATGCAGGTTTTACTTCACTTGGGGGAGAAGGGCAGCCAGGGTTCATGGATACAGGATACAATCAGGATAGAGGGGTTGGCGATAACCCTTCACACACAACTCAGAAAACAAGCTTTTAATCTTTTTTTTTTTTTTTTTGCCACACCCAGATTTGGTGCCTCGGGGGCCTAGCCATGCAGCCAGAAGTCAAGACTGCCAGCGTATTCCCAGTAGATTATTCCTATCTCCCCCACCCTCATTCTTAGGGACCAGATGTTTCCTGCCCTTTCCGGTGACCTTCCCTGCTATTTCTCCTGCTACAGAAACGGTCCTCCCAATAGCTCCCTGCATCCCTTCAACTCTGACAGAATCATTCACAGGCTCTCAGATACATGCGGGGCTTGTTCAAATTTGCTGATGGATGGTAAATCCAACCACTACTAAAAAGGGCTGGGGACTAATTGGTAGTTGTGAAGAATGCTCATCTGTTTACACTCACGTTGGAAGATGCTCATGAAATTCAAATCAAGTTCTAGTCTCTCCCAAGATTTCTTCCCAGCAGGAAAGCCCTTCCAGTCTAAACAGCTTTTCCTTACCATTAAGATAATTACATTCTACATGCAAGCAGACAATAAAGAAATGAGCAGGGAGATGGAAGGGGGGTGAATTTTTAGGACAGAAAGTCAAAAACGGCAGATGTCTAAGGAAATACGCAATGTTTCCAAGTACAAACGTAAGGAACCCCCCGAAAATATTTAAAAGATTCTGTGAACTCATTCGTTCTTCTCTTTGAAACAATGCAGCTAATTCTCCCCTCAATCCTTTCAAGCTTTTCCACAAGACACATGAACTTCAAGGCTCCACATAACCCCTGGTTTTGGCCCCACGGAGCTCCCATGATGAAAAACATGTGAAATAGGATCCACATGTGTTCCACCCACACACTGGGCTCAGCAGTGTATTTTATTCTGTCAGACAGCGGGCTGTTGCTCAACTCCATGGAGGGGACGCCAACAGTCATCCTCCAGCTATTAAAACAAAATCAAGCAGCCTCGTGTCAGCAGGACTGACACTACCTCACCAGGAACCAGGGACCCAGCCTTCTGTACCTCAAGTTCAGTCTCCCGTCTGTTGATGTCATCCGTGGATTGATTTAACTTCTCCAGTTCTCCCTAGTGAAGAGAAGAGGGGGGGAAAAAGATTGAAACGATTTGTCTTTTGTTTCCAGTAGGACTGAGCTCATTCTCTGCAAAAGTACTCCAGCACAATTTGTAGGAAGAGGGACAAGTCAATATTAATTCTCAAGGAAAATAGCTGAGCCTTGGCTGGATAAGCAAATGAACGTCGGTATTTCTGAAATCTTTTTCTCGATGGTGTCCTTTCAAAAATGTCTTAAGGTCCTAGGAATTTTTTTCTTAGAAGGTCAAGTATTTATTCCAGGTACGTGCCTTCAGGTAAACCCACCTGTTACAAATGGTTTAAGAGTCAAATCAAAACAGTACCTTCTGCCTTACAGCAAAAACTATGCAGAAAAGACAATAAAAGAAAATAAACAAGGCCAAGCTAAAACTCTAAACCCAGTGAAATGATGTAGATCAAGGGTAGAATTCTGGCATTAACTCATTAGTGGTTATTTTTCTAGAGATGAAAATCTTTTCAAACAGCCAATTAAAGCCTCCTAGCTGTTTTTTAACAAAACAAAAATAACTTTAATCCTGATCCTTAAAATAAATATTTCTAAACTAACATTTTGTAAAAAGTACCCAGCACAAGTTAACTCATTTTACTCTGCAGACAAAGGATCTTGTTAACAGAAATCCTGTACCAGGAAAACAAGATTTAGTAGTCTAAACTAGTGATTTTAATTAATAGAATCCCTAACGAAAAGATTTTTCCACCTGATCTTTATCTTGCTAATCTGCCAAAACAATTCATTTAAATGGCAACAGCTGAGTTAAATGAGCTTTTAATTGATCTGTGCACTGAAAAACCAATTAGGGCTCCAGAAATTGCGGCGCATGGTTAAAAGCAATATATATATTAAATGATTTATGAAAAGAGGAGAAAAACCAGTCTTGGAAAGGGATTTGCCGTGCTTTTTGCCTAGAGGGTGAGGAGGTTAAGCTGTCACTCCTAGATCTTGCCTTGGAAATTGTTTTTTAATCATCTCCCTCAGAAATGGAGGCACAGAGAGCCAGGCCAATCCCCTCGCCTTCTCCCCGCGTCAGCTTTGCGCATCAGTTGTCCCCGATTTCTGTTCACACCCCGACCCCGTAACAAGGAAAAGCTGGGTTTTCAACCATTCGCAGCCAAGCGGAGGTCTGAGCCTGTGGTGACAATAAGCCCTTTGCTAACAATGCATCAGAGGAGGCGGAAGATGGCTCAGGCCGGGCACCTCCGCCAGGTGAGGACTCGCAACCCGGCCACGGTGCCAGCCCACGCTGCAGGGGCGGACAACGCCCACGGTGCCCAGGCCCACGCGGGCCGGGCGACCCCTCTGCCCCCAGCCCCGAGGCCGCGCGACGACCGCAGCTAGCCTGGCCGGCGAGGGCCGGGGGGTGGGGGAGGACCCCAACACCCGCAGGGTGCCCCCGCCCCCTTTTTCCCTTTGTTGCACATCCGCCCGAACCGCTGGGCAGGCTGCGGCGACCCCCAGGTCCGGCGGGGGTCTGCGGGGGATCCCCGCGATACAGTCAGGCCGCATCCACGCGGGCACTGCTGCCTCCCCACGAACCCGGTAAAACTGGGAATTCAGACCCTCTCTTCTCGCCCCCGAAGCTACGCAGCCACCATTCCCCCGGACCGCAGGCACCGGGGGCTGCGAGGCCAGCGCCAAGTGTAGATGCCCACCACCGCGGCGCCCCCCGCGCGCCCTACCTGGATCCGGGGGTCCACCTCTTCTTCCTCCTCCAGCCCCTGTTCCATCCCCTCTTCCTCCTCCTCCTCCAAGTCCCGGGCGGACGGCGGGAGCTCTGCCGGCTCCTCGGAGCGGCTCCGCTTCAGCGCCGCGTCCATGCGGGCAGCCGGAACGCCGACCGCGCGGCGGACTTCGGAGCGTCCGGAGGGGCGGCGGTCGCCGCAGGCTCGGCCAGAGCCGACTCGCCCCAGTCCCGGCACGGTCCCGAGGCGCCGCGGCCGACACCAGGGAGGCGCCGCTCGCCGATGCGGATCCCGCCGGCCCGGGCTGAGCGGAGGAAATGGGCGCGGCCGCCCCCTTTCTGCCGAGGCCGTCAGCGCAGCGGCGCCCGCTCCGCCCTCGCCCCAGCGGGCCGCCCTCGGCGCTGTGACTGTTCCGCCGCCGGTCCCAGCCGCCCAGGTCTCCGTCACAAAAACCCCAGCTCCCTGAAAACCCTCAGGGTGGTGGCACAGGAGAGCCCTCCCCCTTCTGTCAACTTAGCGGGGGGGGGGGGGGGTATCACAAAGTACGCAACGTTGGCCGCCTGCTTTCGGGGTAGCTCTCTTCCTCCCTCCACAGCCAAGGCAAACTGACTGTATGGAAGGAAAGTTTGGGGTATTTCCACGGCCTGAAGTCACCTTGGGAAGCTTGTGACCCTGGACCAGTTTCAAGACGCACTCAAATCCCTGTATGCCTCCAAAGCACGTTTCTCCCCTTGGGTGAACCTTGGGAATTGTATTTGAAGGGTTCCCCCAGAAACGGAAATGAAACATACGCTCACATAGACACAAAAGTACAGAGGGAAGCTAGGTGCACGCGCGTTCATGGATTCCTTGTCCAAAGGCTCCGTGGCCCCCGCTGTGCGGAGCTCCAGACCCAAATACCTGTGCTCTCACAGTTGTGGGATTGGCCTACCTGAATAGCCACCAAGCACGGAAAATCCAGCGATGATCATGGATGTGGTTGGTTGGGTACAGCCTTCTCCAGGTGGCAACAGGTGTAACCTCCTGTTACACCTGGGCACACTCTGGCCAAGGATTTAGGAACAAGTAGGGAGCATGAGCTCCCCTGGCAAACTCAACATCGTGAGGCGGAAGAAGGAAGGGACATTTCTGTGCTTTTATGAAATGTCAGGACCACTATGATGTCAAGGCAGCGCAAGTTCAGATGGCCTTAGCAAAGCAGACAAGGACATTGCCACTGGCCACCGCTAGTGTCTCCGTCACTACAAAAATGCACAATTTGTACACGTTCTACACAGGCTTGTGGCCCATTAGCTCTGTGACTTTGGAGGGCACACTTGATTGAGAGCAAAGCTTATGGAGAGCCTATCTTTAAAGCCACCTTTGGGGGAGCCTGGGTGGCTCACTCGGTTGAGCCTCCGACTTCAGCTCGGGTCATGATCTCACGGTCTGTGAGTTCAAGCCCCGTGTCCGGCTCTGTGCTGACAGCTCAGAGCCTGGAGCCTGCTTCCGATTCTGTGTCTCCCTCTCTCTCTGCCCCTCCCCAGCTCAGGCTCGCGCTCTCTCTCTCTCTCTCTCTCTCTCTCTCTGTCAAAAATAAACATTAAAAAAAAAATTTTTTTAAGCCACCTTTGGAAAACCTGCTTATGATGGCTTCATCAGAAGCTACATTGGGGGTTACTCCTTGGACAAGGCACTAGCCTGCACACGATGCTGGCACTGTGGTCTACTGTGAAAGGAGATTAGTTCTGTCTCCTGAAGGTAATGCAGGTGTATGCCCAAGGTTTGGCTCTGAGACGGTCACATCTGCTCATTG
Organism: Panthera uncia; assembly: GCF_023721935.1. Classification (NCBI taxonomy): domain Eukaryota; kingdom Metazoa; phylum Chordata; class Mammalia; order Carnivora; family Felidae; genus Panthera; species Panthera uncia. The sequence goes on along the minus strand of NW_026059782.1, from coordinate 26,527 downwards.
TTCTTAAAAATCAATAGAGTGGCAACAATTCTTTGAGTGAAGTCCTGAAACCCCTTGCTAAAAACATAGTTGCTTTTGATTTTCCAGTGACGGATGAAGGCAGGGACAAGATGGCCGTTAAGGGTCACTTTGGGACACGAGAACCACCAATGCTTCCCCGGTGGCTTGGAATTGAACTGTAACTGAGCAGGTCTATCCTGTGAATAAAATGAGAGACAGAGGTTGAAAACAAGAAAAGTGGGATCGATCCTGACTCTTAAATGTTTCTCGGTTGGTGGAAACCCAAACTTCCCGTTCCGAATAGCAACCTCCAAAATACATTCCTATTTAAGCTTCGATCTGACGGCAATAGTGATTCAAAATGGCACTACAGACGTGGGGAAACTACTGCAGAACGTTTTCTGTTGTACGTTTAGGAGGCCTGCGCCAGTCATAGCATTAATCCCAGTAGCGTTCTGAAGTTAAAATGAAAATCAATCACAGCACGACTATATATTTATTGGTACGTAAGTGCATAGGAAATGCAGCAGGGAGTGAACCGAGGGTGACAAGCTGTGGAGGTCCTCTTTGAGCCAAGATCAGAGAGAAACAAGCAAGTGAACCCTGCGTGCCTTCACGGAGAGAGCGCTCCAGCCACGGAAGCTGCGTGTGCAGAACCCCCCGGGTGAAAGAAACTCTGCCTCAGGTGCTAGAGAGCCAGGGACGCAGAATCTGAGACGAGGAGGTGCGTAGACCAAGGAAGGCCATGACATGGCAAGAAGCTTGGATTGTACTGAGCAATATGTAGTCACTCTGGTTAAAGCGTGGGGGACACAAGGAGGTGAGTTAGGCTGCTGGTCTAGTGGTGGCAGGGGAGAGACGCCCCCGCTGGTTGCTTCCCTTTTCGGTGGAATTGCCAACACAATCAGCAGCTGAGGATAAGGGTGAGCTTGGAACAATGCTGGAGGCTGGCGGAGAGACACTGAAACCGCTGTCCAGGAGAGCTGGAAAGTGGGTTGACTAGCGGGTTATATTATCATTTCCAGGCTGTACTGAGGACCCACCCCGTGGTTTAGGATGCTCAGTGAGACCAGTCAGCAAGGAGGAGTGGTTTTTCCCACTCAAGCTCAGCTTCCAGACACAGGTGGAAAGTAGTGGGAACACCAGATTTAACCAGGGTTGAGCTTATTTAACCAAGTTCTTACAATGGTGGGGGCGGGGGCGGGAAAGAAGCATCAGGGGGTTGAGGGCGACTGCACGTGTAACAACTTTAATGATGGCCCACGGAATCAAAACTGGATCAAATAGGGAACACAGGCATGAGGGGGTGAGGGAGAGATCATGAAAATACCAGGGAGTGATGATGAAATGCTGCATCAAGGGCTAGAAAGAGGGAGTGAATTTGAGGCCGTGTGGAAGTTGGTGGCTAATAACACCACCAGGGAGTTAATAATACCACCAGGCTAATAACACCAGGGAGGCGAGTTCAAGATGATTCCAGAGTTTCTGGTTTGAGTGATTGGATGACACCATTAATTAGGACCTATGTACCTATGCTACCGAGGATCACCAGTTTTTTTTAGAACATACTGATTTGAAAAGAAAACCCCTGAAAGCTCAAGTCTCTGGTGTATTTGGAAATTAGGATCCAGGTTATCTGAGGGTTGAACAGAACTCGCCTGAAGTTCTTTCTCATAACCTCGATATACCACCCTGCCTTAGCAAGCGTGTTACAGTTCGTCTGATCTTCGAGGATTATGCAGGTTGTGTTTCTGACAGCTGCTGCCCTCCAGGAAGCGGAGGCCCGGGGGAAACCTTTTCTTTTTGAGACGCTCACGGATGGTTATGGGAACAAGAATTCTATCTGAACTGGGTCCAAAGGCCAGCCCGTACCATTTGTGAACTGACTTTGGACAAGTTGTTTATTCTCCCTGAACCTCAGTATCCCCACCTGTAAGATAAGGATAATAACGCTGGTGTCTTCCTGTCAGATGTCACGTAGATGAAATGGTATTTACAGAATTATAGGCATAAGACAAAACTTTAGTTCATGGTGATTCTCGTGTCTCTGTTCTCTTCCTCTGCCCCATGCCTTAAGCCTAAGGGAATCAGTTATTTTACACAAGAGATTTGTTTTAATGTTTTTTAAAGTGAAATTTTGCAAGCTAAAGTGGTCAGCAACATTCACTGTTGGAACATGTACATGATAAAGTCATAGTGTCTTCCTATCTGGGGAGACACAGCCCCCACAAAAATTGTGCAACCGTATGAGTCCCTCAGTGTGAAGTTAAGGCACTTTCTGTCAATTATTTTTAAAAAAAATTTTTTTGATGTTTATTTTTGAGACAGAGCGTGAGCGAGGGAGGGGCAGAGAGAGAGGGAGGGGCAGAGAGAGAGGGAGGGGCAGAGAGAGAGAGAGACACAGAAGCTGAAACAGGCTGCAGGCTCTGAGCTGTCAGCACAGAACCTGATGTGGGGCTCGAACCCATGAATCGCAAGATCATGACCTGAGCTGAAGTCAGACGCTCAACCCACTGAGCCACCCAGGCGCCCCTTTCTGTCAAATTTCAATGCTATTTAATGAAGATTCCCTGCAACGCCCATTTTTTTTTTCTTTAATGCTTTGCACTTGCTTCTTAACCCCTATAAGGTGGGGAGGGGGCGGGGGATTGAAAACTTCTCTTTGGAACTAGGGGCACCTGGGTGGCAAAATCACTTGGGCATCTGACTCTTAATTTTAGCTCAGGTCGTGATCCCGGGTTATGGGATCGAGTCCTGCATCCCACATGCATCCCACATCCCTCCATGCCCAGCATGGAGCCTGCTTAGGATTCTCTCTCTCCCTCTCACTCTCCCCACCCCCACCCCTGAATGCTTTGCAACTTCTTCTTAACCTCTGTAGAATAGAGAATTGCTCTTCTGAACTAAAAAGAAATGAATCTCCAGGGTGCCTAGGTGGCTCAGTCAGTTAAGCATCTGACTCTTGGTTTTGGCTCAGATCATGATCTCATGGTTTCATGGGTTAGAGCCCCACATCGGGCAGAGCACGCTCTCTCTCTCTCTCTCTCTCTCTCTCACTCTCTCCCTCTCTCCCTGCCCCACTCATACCATGTCTCTCTCAAAATAAATTAAAAAAAAAAAAAAAGAAATGAGTGTGCATTCACACCACATTCTGGTAGCAGTGACTGAAGAAACTGACAATCAGCATCTTCTCTGGGCCAACCTGTAATCTTTACATGGTGCCTTTGGCCAAGGATTGCAAACTGGGAGCTACTGGCTGGATCAGATCCGAGGGCATGTGTGGTCTGGCTGACACAGTGCTTTAAATATTTGAGCCCACAGTTAAAACACAAGCAATACAAATGAAAACTCAGACTTCTCTACTTGGCAAGAGTCTGAAGGGGACATGAGGAGTGGGTGACCTTTTAAAAAGGGCAACCTCGGAATCGAACCTCAGAGTCCTATTGACAGACTGGCTCCTACCAGCAGGCTGCACACAGGTGAAACCCCACTTTCCCCCCAGCACCCAGGTGGGAAGCTGGTTCCCTCTGCTTTTCTCCCACTCTCTCTTCTCTCCCCACGGACCCCAAAGGATCATGGCACGGGGCAAGATGGAAGAAAATTTTAAAGTAGACTTCCAAACCCTTCAGCACTACTTTTTGGCTCCAGATGACTGGTTGTCAGAACTCAAGGAGCTACAGAAGCCAGTTCTTGGAAACGTTTCAGGGCTTCCGCAGTAACAAGGCATTTGTTTAATTCCACGATTCAGTGACATCAGTGGGTTGCCAAATTGTCTTGCACTGTGGCCACTCCCCTCTAATGAGAACCTTTATTTGTGTCCCGAATCGAATTACACTCAAGCCTCTGAGCCCAGATGAATCACAGGCCAGAGTACTTACAGAACCCAGGAAGAGACTTTCAATGTTTATCTGTGATCTTAGGGGACCTGCAGATATTTAAAATGGTGCCGGGGTTCCTAGGTGGCTCAGGTCATGATCTCGCGGTCTGTGAGTTCAAGCCCCACGTCGGACTCTGTGCTAGCAGCTCAGATCCTGGAGCCTGATTCTGATTCTGTGTCTCCCTGTCTCTCTGCCCCTCCCCTACTTGCACTCTTGTCTCTCTCAAAAATAAATAAGCATTTTAAAAAAATGTAAATAAATTAAATGGTGCTGGAATCTTGGAGACAGAAAAGGTGTTCCATTAAAAAGAAGGAAGAAGGTTCCATACCCTGGGAACTAGTAAGCAGAGCAGATTGTAGGCATGATTCTAGAATGGACTTTCAAGGGGAAAAGGCATTCGTGTGTCACTGGAAGAAAAATGATTGATCACTGTGACCCAGCTCGGGTTACCCAAGAACAAATCATGTCAGCCTTGCCCTCATTTACTCATTCCACAAGTTTATGAGTCTTTGCGACGAAGGAAACACGCAAGACAGAAGATCTTCATTGTTCAAAGATAACTGATACAGGAAAAGGCCACTTAAATAAATCTACTTATAAAGGAAACCAGAATTTCATATTAAATCATGAAAAAGGTTTTTATTGGGACACTACCCTGCAAAATGAAACTTAAAATTATGAAATAAGGTGGGTTTTTTTTCTATTTTAAAAACCATTTAGGGGGCGCCTGGGTGGCGCAGTCGGTTAAGCGTCCGACTTCAGCCAGGTCACGATCTTGCGGTCTGTGAGTTCGAGCCCCGCGTCAGGCTCTGGGCTGATGGCTCGGAGCCTGGAGCCTGTTTCAGATTCTGTGTCTCCCTCTCTCTCTGCCCCTCCCCCGTTCATGCTCTGTCTCTCTCTGTCCCAAAAATAAATAAAAAACGTTGAAAAAAAAAATTTAAAAACCATTTAGTTTATAGATATTTACTGAACATCTATTAGGTGATGGTCTCTGACAATGAAGATACAGCAGTGAACAAACTAGACAAAATCCCTGCCTTCATTGGGGTTTATAGTGTAAGGGAAGATGGAGAAAATGTTTTAAATACATAAATAAGCAAAATAGTTGCAGTTAACAATGACAGTGCTATGTCGAAAGACGTCAGATAACCAAATAAAGAAGGCTGGAGGGTGGGGCTGCCTTGGAAGGGAGGTAGAGAAGGCCTCTAGGGACACGATATTCTAGCTGAGATTTGATGACAAGAAGGTGTCAGGCAGGAAAAAGTAAAGAATGTCCAGACAATGGGGGACCCTGAGGAGGGAGCCCACTGGACAGCTGATGCAGTGGCTGGAGACTGAGGAGGACGGCGGTGTTGAAATTGACATGCCAGGCATGGGCACAAATCAGATGACGTGAGGCCAGGGAGGCCATGGGAAGGAGTTTGGATTTTATTGTAAATGTGATGAGAAGCCATTGGAGGGATTTAAGTTGTGGAATGATGCAATACAATCTATATGTTTAAAGGCTGGCTGTGGCTGCCATGTGCAAATGGGATGGCCGTGAAGGCAAGGGCAGGAGCAGGAACACCAGTTATGGGCCTGCCTTGGGGGTCCCCAGTGAGAGGTGGCCACTCGGCTAGGTCGTGGTGGGGAGGCGGCATGGAGTCCATTCAGGACATATTGGGGAAGGTAGGCCCAACCGCACTTGCTACTACATTAGATGCGGGAGTAGGCAGGTCAGAAGCTTCAGGAATGACTCTTGAGATTTTGCCTTGAGAAGACGCTGAAGGACACTGCCATTTACTGAGCAAGGCAGGGAGGACTTGAGGAGCAGGTCTGAAGTCAAGAAGTGTGTTTCTAAACACGTAAGTCTGAGAAGCTATAACCCCTCAAGTGGAGATGTTGAGTGGGCAGTAGGATATACATCTCAAGGCCAGCCAGCTGCAGGCAGATGATATTTAAAGCCCAGGGACTGTATGGGTCACTTAGGAAAGGGAGGACCCTGAAGGGAACAGGCCCAGGATGAGGCTCTGGGTACACTGACATTTTAGAGGTTGGGCCTTACAGGAGGGCCCAGGTGAGGGTCCCACCACCAGCTCGTTCTTAGAAGAGCCAGCACCACAAGAACCATCGGTCAACTGTTGAGGATTATTTCTCTTTTGGCGTAGATTATATAATGTGAAATTCTTCAATTAAGATTTGACTTTCACAGCACAGGGACAGTATAACCTGACAGAAATATCTGAGGTGCTTGTTAATTGCCCCAGGTGTCTCTTGTACCTCTGATGTTCGAATCACTCTCACTTCTTTTTGGTCCTCACCTGCTGTCTCTGATCTAACAGTGCCATGTCCTCATATGTCAATGGCTTTGCAAACGACCAGGGTAGTTCCCAAAACTGCTTTCCTATTCTTGAAATCCTGCTTATCTTGCAAGACCAATGGTTTCACTTTGCCATCAATTGTTATGGTATTTGCATTGTATCTACATTATGTTGTTAAAGTCTGACCACGGGAGAGATAATGGTGGGCGAAGACTTTGACCCAATAAGAAAGGGCAGAAGCTTGGCATTAAAAGGAAGGGAAGTGCTGTGTGGTCAGTTGAGCTCTCTTCAATGACTCTCTTCTCCATTTCTTTAAGCACTTGGCTCAACAGCATTTTCCTACCTATCATTGGCATGTACGGCTTTGTTGACTAAGTGAGCAGCAGGGATATGCCATTTTCAGGCCTGTCCCATGACAATGTCCCACGTGTGCTTCTTTAGGCTCTCTCTTCTGTGGCTGGAAGCAGATGACAGTGAAGCCTGGAGAATGGCAGATCCAGGAGGCCGAGAGAACCTAGATCCCCAAGAGGCTGCATGGAGAAGAATGCTCCCACCAACCTGAGCACTCTGAATTGTTATCTAAGCTACAGATAAAATGCCATTGTATTTAGCCATTTAACCCTCAGGTCTGTTGGTCATTGTGGGTGGCCTATCCTAAATAGCACCCTGCTCCACCTAACTTCAAGAAGAGGGTAATGAATACCCAGTAATGAGGAGCCCCTTACACATTTCAGCCACACCCTTAGCTGGTATCCTGCAAGTTCCTATGGAGAAGCTGAGAAACACGGGTGGTTGTTAGCCCACGTCAGAGAAGTGGTGACTGACCAGACAACCCAGCCTAAAGGCTAATGAGTCACTGTCCAAATATACTCGTTTCTTTGGGCCTGATTCTTGGCTCTGTCCTTTTCAACATCCATAGTAATGAATCAAATGAATACAGAGAAGGCACGCTTCTCAATTTTGCATAAAACACAGAACTGGAAGGGGTACACTGGAGTGCACAATCATGATCTTGGCACTAAATTTTCATTATGTTGTTGTATCATGACAACCACAGAGAAAATAATTGACGAAGACTTCGACCCAATGGGCAGGGGCAGAAGCTTGGCATTTAAAGGAAGGGTCAGCAAGTCAAATAGAACATAGTGAAATTCACTGAAGCTAAATATACGGTCCTGAATTTAGCTTGAAACACACTAGAACAAGATAGAGAAGACATGGCTTAAGACATCACATTTTTACAAAAGATTTAGATGTTTTAGGCTGCATTACCAAAAGTATTGTATCTAGAATGAAGAGGTGATAATGCCACTTTTCTCTACCTAAGGGAGACTGTCCTGCAGTTTTTCAGTCAAGTTCTACATTGTATATAAAATATGTTCAGAGGAGAGCACCCAGGACTATAAAAGGGTAAGAAATATGAATTTTAGGGTTTTTTTATGTTTTTTTTCAATATATGAAATTTATTGTCAGATTGGTTTCCATACAACACCCAGTGCTCATCCCAAAAGGTGAGAATTTTAGTTTCAGAAAAATAATTTTGTTTGTTAAGTATGTCTAATTTTCAATTGAACTGGCACAATGGATAGTGAGTTCCCCATCTCTGGAGGTGTTCAAATAAGTTAGCCATATAAAATTACTGATATTCAATTATTGTCAACCTATAAGAATAGCAATTTCATATGACTCAACTTGTCTTTTGGTGGAAATGGTGGAGGGTGAGTCAAGCCATTGACGGTATTTTAAGAGCAAGTGACAGAAATACAACTCAAACTGGCTCAAAGAGAGAAGAGAGGGGTGAGAGTAAAGTGGGAGATGTATTGGTTTATGTCACTTAAAAAGCCCAAGGCAATTCTGGGTCCAAGTATGGCTGGATCCAGGAGTCTCTCTCTCCATCCCGCCTCCTTGCCCTCCTCTGGGTTGGCTCTGCTTCCAGGCAGGCCTGCCCTTGTGGTAGACAGTTGAGCACCAGCAGCTCCAGGCATGGGTTAAATCAGCTGAACAACCCCAGCCAAGAGTCTCTCCTCACCAATAATTCCTGGGACTGACTTACTGAACTGACCTGGGTCCCATGTCCATCCCATTACTGAGGCTGGGTGTGTTGGGGGTAGAGAAGAATAGAGTCACTGATTGGCTTGGCCTTCATTATACAAGTTGGTCCTACAGCTGAGATAAGGGTGGAATGAGAAGGGGTGGGGTGGGGTGGGGTGGTAAGCCACATAGCCTAAAGTAAAGCAAGGAAAGGTAGCTTTCCGAAAAAACAAAACCAAAAACACAAAACCAAAACACCACACAAAAATACTGAGTTGTTATGGGCCAGCCTGAATGATGAGGAGGACTAGCCTAGTGAGACCAGAGGGAGGAGTGTTCCAGGGAGAGAGAGTAGATGATGCTCATGGAGAAATGACCTAAGTGGGTATGAGGAACAGACAGAAGACTAATGTTTCAGCTACCTATTACTGTAAAACCAAACACTGAAACTTAATGGCTTAAGGTCATAACCATTTTCTCAAACAGCTCTATGAAATGACTGGACTCAACTAGGTAGTTCTCTGTCCATGTGATTCCAGCTGACTGCTCAAGGAGACTGGAATATCCAAGATGGCTGACTCACATGGCCAACAGTCAATGCTGCAGGCCACGGGCTCATCTTCGACTATGGCCCAGAACTTCTCAGTTCTCCTCCACATGGCCTCTCTGTATGGCTTTTGTTTTCTCACAGCACGGTGGCTGGATTCCAAGAGAGGAAGCAGAAGTTGCCAATCTTCTCAAGGCCTCAGCTCAGAAGTCCTAGAACATCAATTTTACCACATTCCATTGGCTAGAGGAGTGGGGCCAGCATATTCAAGCATATTCAAGGGGTCTGACATTAGTATATAAGGACAAAAGGAACTGGTGGCAGCCATCCTGGGGGGGCTATCTTTCCCAGCCAGAGTGATACCATAATGGAGGGCAGAGTGATGTATGATGGAGTTGGAAAGGGTAGAAAGGAACTTAGATAGGGGTCAGCAAACTGTGACCCATAGGCCAAATCCAGCCCATTGCCTGATTTTGTAAATAAAGTTTTATTGGAACACAGCCACATTCATTTGTTTACCATATTGTCTATGGCTGCTATCTTGTTACAACAGCAGAGCTGAGTGGTTTAAACACAGACCATATGGCTCACAAAGCCTAAAATATTTACTATCTAGGCCTTTACAGAAAAGTTTGCCGACCCCAGGGCTAAGTCATGCCTTATGACTCTAATTGAGGGATTTGAATTTCATTCTGAGTGATAGGAAGCCACTGGATGGTTTCAAACCAGTGAGCCACATTATCTGACCTCCATTTTTAAAAGATCAGCTCTGGGAATGGATTATAGGAGGATAGAGGTGAAAGCAGAGAGACCAGGAGCAGGCTACGGCAGTCATCCAGATGAGAGATGGACAAGTGGAAAGCTGAGAGAAGTAGATGAATTTAGCACATATACTGAGGAGAGGAAGCCCACAGGACTTGCTGAGCCACCAGATAGGGAGACGAGAGAAATCAGGTGTGACTTCTAAGCTTTTGGCCTGAGCAAGTGGGTTCGTGGTGGTCCCATTACTGAAAAGAGAAAGACCCAGGGAGGAGAGGGTTTTTCACATACTGAGTTTGAGATGTTTGTCAGGCATCCAAAAGGCAAAGTTAAGTAAGCAGTTGAATACTTAAGTCTGGAGTTCAGAACATAAATTTGAGAATCATCAGTAAAAGACAGTATTGAAAGCCAGAAGCCTGGAAGGAATAACACCAGGGAGGTGGTGTGGAGAGAGCCCCAGGATGGGCAAAAACTAAAATTCAATAACTGGGATTAAGAAGGAGAGGCTGGGGGTGCCTGGGTGGCTCAGTGGGTTGAGTGTCCAACTTAGGCTCAGCTCATGATCTCACCATTCCCGAGTTCAAGCCCCATGTCTGTCTCTGTGCTGACAGCTCAGAGCTTGGAGCCTGGTTCGGATTCTGTGTCTCCCTCTCTGTCTCTACCCCTTCCCCACTCGTGCTCTGTCTCTCTCAAAAATAAATAAGCATTAAAAAAATTAAAAAAAAAAAAAAAAAGGAGGAGAGGCTGGGAGGGCAGAAGGAGCCTGGAGATTGTGGTTTCATGAAAGCTAGAAAGAAGAATATTTCAAACTGGAAGAAGAGGTCCCTGTGTTGAATGCTTCTGGATGGCGGAGGAAGAGGTAGGGGTAGAAAAATGATCACCCAGTTGGGTGAGATGAGCTCCTTCTGAAACCTTGAATAGAGCAATTTCAGCGAGTGGGAGTAGCAAACATGGCTGGACAGGCTTGAGGAAAATGTGGATGTGGGCAAGTGGAAATGGCAAATATACAGAGACCTTTTTTGAGAAGTTTTGCTGCAAAACGAATGGGTCCAAACCACAGATGTCCACTGCAGGCTCATGATCCATAAAGTCCCTTTTAATCCTGAGAATCTTTGACTCCATGAAGGACCTACTACGTGCCAGCTTACTACTTGTCTGCACTATGGATGAGAAATTTCTTCCTGATGGTTCACGTGGAAGTTGGACTGAGCACAACAGAAATCCATGCTTAGAGCTTCAAGAAAAAACAAAAAGAGAAAGAAAGCTTGCAGGCCCAGAAAGTCAAGTGTAGATCTTCAAAGGGTTTCTCCAAGTTGTAGGAAGACCTCCAAACCCACAAAGCCAGCAGTTTCGTTTCTCCTGGGCGTGCACACAAGCTCTTCCTTCCACACTTGCCCAAGGAAGCTTGTTCATGCAAACTTCTGAAATTTGCTGCCAAATATAAACGTGCGACCCAAAGAATAAGCAGATTTTTGGAATCGGGGCACAAATGCATCTTGTAGAGGGATACAAGTTATCGTTTTTGTTTCAAAAATATGTTACTTTTTTCTGGGAAACGTTGAGTTTCTCAGGACAGATATCTAGGACAAAACCCACCGTGCACATAGAATCTGTTATTTTTAAAAAAATGTTTTTTAAAGTCTATTTAATCACAGACTATAAGGAAGACATGGTGATAATTTTGTATGTAATTCTATTCCCTGATGGTCTTCAAAAGAGATCATCTGACCATAAAACCTGAGCTCTGAACCATTTGCTATTCTATTTTATAGAGGTATAGGCTGGCCCGTTAGGCTGCCTGTCTTCCTGGATCTATAAAAAGGTGTATATATAATCATAACAGGAGCCATATTTCTGTCTTTGCCCATGAACTAGTTTAGTATCCCAGATCTGCTCCTCATGAGGCTGCGCAAAGCTGAGTCTTTAACCTCTGAGTCATGACTGCCTTATTTGTCAACTGATGGTAATAGATCTACTTTGCTGTTATGTATTAAATAAGCCAACGTAGGGGTCCCTGGGTATCTCAGTCTGTTAAGCCTCTGGCTTTAGATTTTGGTTCAGGCCTTGTGGGATCAAGCCCCATGTCTGGCTCTGCACTGACAGCACGGAGCCTGCCTGGGATTCTCTCTGACTCTCTCTCTCTCTCTCTCTCTCTCTCTCTCAAATAACTTTTTAGAAAAAGCTAATGTGTTTTAGCCAATAATGTATAATATATAATTCAAAGAGTCAATAAATAAGCATTTGTCAAAAACAAACAACCTAATGTAGGGGCACCTAGGTGACTCAGTCGGTTAAGCATCTGACTCTTGGTTTCAGCTCAGGTCATGATCTCACGATGCGTGGGAGAGAGCCCTGCATCTTGGGATTCTCTTGGGAGAATTGGGATTCTCTCTCCCTCTCTCTGTTCTCCCCCACTCTCTCTCTTTCTCAATAAATAAATACATTTTTTTAAGTTAAAAAAGCTAATGTAAACAAAGGTCTGTATACCTATTCTGAGTACAATAAATGGTAACTATCATGAAGAATAAATTATCTATGATACCAATCCTTATTTATTTATTAACGTTTATTTATTTTTGAGACAGAGAGAGACAGAGCTTGAACGGGGGAGGGTCAGAGAGAGAGGGAGACACAGAATCTGAAACAGGCTCCAGGCTCTGAGCTGTCAGCACAGAGCTTGACGCGGGGCTCAAACTCATGTGAGATCATGACCTGAGCTGAAGTCGGATGCTTAACCCACCAAGCCACCCAGGCGCCCTGATACCAATCCTTATTTAAAAGGTCAACTATATTATGAACTACTAGAAGGGTTCCAAATCTCCTGGGTTATCCTATTCCATGGTCTAGATTGTCTGCTTGTCTGTTTAGAATGATCTTGATGCTTTGGGAATCCCATAGTTAGCAGTTTGCAACCTGACTTTCCATGATCCCAAAGCCTCAGATTGCATAGGAGGGGAAAGGTTCTATCCCCAAGCTCTAACACGCCTCTGAGTCGGCTTCCCAGAAGACTCTGATGAAGAGGGGCACCTGGGTGGCTCAGTTGGTTAAGTGTCTGACTTCAGCTCAGGTCATCATTTTGTGGTTTGTGAGTTCGAGCCCCACATCAGGCTCTGTGCTGACAGCCTGGAGCCTGCTTCAGATTCTGTGTCTCTCTCTCACTCTCTCTCAAAAATTAAATGTTAAAAAAAAAAAAAAAAGACTGATGAAGAATGACAAGAGGTCTGGGGATGATCATCTTTTCTGCCTGACTTTAGCTCACTAGCTACAAACACATAGGCTCTGGGAGATAAGGTGAGCGAAAGGGTCCCTTGCATTGGCCTTGACCTGCCCATACGGAAGCTGGCTGTCTTTGAGTTTGCCATCTTCTTCACACGAAGAAACAGCTGCAGAGGTCATTTCAGGTCTTAAGGATATTTCCATTTCAGCATATTTTGTTTTTGTTTTTCGAGGGGGGTGAGAAGGATAGCTTTCAATGATCATTCATGAATAGCAGCTGGTAGTTTTTGTGCTCACATCCCCCAGCCCCTCTGGGATTCTAGCTGTGGCCAGGCTAGGCATCCTTCACACACACTGGCAATGTCCACCTCAAATACTGGTGGAGTCCCTCAACTTTTCCTCAGGGTTTTGTTTAAAGCTTTGGTAATTCCCTCAGCCCTTACACAGGCATCCCAAAGTTCAGAGGGGCGTTAACACTCCCATGGCAGCCCTCAACCACTGTAGGAATGGAGATTCAATGGAAGGATGCCCCAGTCTCTGGTTCTTCAGAGGCAACATTCCGTAGGGTGTTTTCCAACAGTTCTTCAGAGGGTCCCCAGTAAGAGTGAGCCCAGCTGCCCACAACAATAACCAGTGGATTAACACATCCCCTGCTGGCTTTTTTCTCCTTTTACCCTCCCTGATCCCTCACTCCAGAATCCCAGGCTCCCCTCCCAAAAAGGCTACCTGGACCCAAGACCCAAGTCTATCTGAGGTTTTGTTTTGCAGAGAACCTAACCTAAACCATGCATCAAGGAGCATAATGGAAGTTTACTTTTCTTTAACATTCAGAAAATAAAGGGGCTCCTTTGCTGAATAACCAAAAGGGAAGCTATCTTGGAAGTGCAAGAAGTGGGAGCTCCGTTCTGACCACTGGTAGCAACGCTAATTAAGCCCTCAAGTTGAGTGTGAATATAGGCCAGGATCTGTTGGTGGCTGGGAGAGGAGTAGTCTGGCTGATTCTGGGTGTGGAAGTGTTTCTGATTCTGTAGTGCTGGTTGTGGGGGGGGGGGGGGTGCTGGAGGCAGATGTGTAAGTGGGAAAAGGCTGTGGGTTGAGACAGAGACAAATAAATATTCAAAGCAGAGCGGGGAGGCTTGGAAGCCTGAACGGAGGCTACAGGGTCAGAGAACAAAGTGGGTAGAGCAGACCTGGGAAGCAAAAGTGGTCTAGGTTAATTGCAGGGACCAAAGGTGAAGGCCAGGGTAAGAGCTTCTGTCCCATCTCAATTTCTGTGTGAGATCCTCCAGGGACCAATGTCCCTAATAATCCCATGGCTCTAAGAACAACGCCTTCCCTGGCTGTGAATCTATCTGTATGGGAGGTAAAGGAAAAGCAATGGAGAGAGGGAGACGGAGTAAAAAGCGGTTGGGCCTGATAGAGACACCCGCGTCCCAAGGGCACGGTTTTAACTCACAGGAAAGGAAGAATAAAGAAAAGGTCACCATGAGCAAAGAAGCACTTCCAAGAACAATGAACAAGAACTGAGAAATCAATCAGCTGCCTTCCTTCCTGCTGATTTTATGAGGTTGCTTTTTTATTTGGATTTGTGGGTCTACTGAGCAAATGCAGTGCTTCTGAGGAAAGAAATATTTTTCCAGGTGCTACAGCTGCAGCACAACTTTAGTTCCATGAGAAAGCTGGGGGGTAGGCTACAAGTGGAAAGTTAAACACAGAATATTGTGGAATAAACTAGAGCGACCTGTGATGGAGATAGCAGATCAGAACACATCAACACATCTGTAGCATAAGAATCTCGACAGTACTTCAAATGGTTGTATTATCCCAAACTGGACAACCTCTATCCTACACCCAGACCCAACCAAACAAGCCCACCCAAGACTCTCCCAAGCTGTAAGTCTTTATCTGTGACACTATAATTTCTAAATGGCTGCTGGTAGCTTTAGTTCAATTATTATACTAACCAGACAGACCTATTACTGTAGATCATCACAGCTGTTCCTTGGTGAGGACAGTACCCAGTTTGCTGATAAAGGACATAACCTTTCATCTAAACTAAAATCTTGTTTCAATTCCTAGTCTTGAAATGGCTCTGCAATGTTAATTTCAAACACTGTGTGTGTGCTGACCATAGGAACTTAACCACCAAGACCTAAAAATGAAACTCATTGAGTACGTTAAAAAATTCCTCAGGATAATATGAAAAATTAATTTTTTTTTTAAGTGAGGAACAGGATGCCTGGGTGGCTCAGGTTAAGTGTCCGACTCTTGATTTCAGTATAGGTCATGATCTCACAGTTCATGGGATCAAGCCTTATGTCAGGCTCTGTGTTGACAGCATGCAGCCTGGTTGGGATTCTCTTTCTCCCTCTCTCTCTCCCCCTCTCCCCCCATCATGCTCACTCTCTCTCTCAAAAATAAATAAATAAACTTAAAAAAAAAAGAATCTAATAATTGTAAACATCTATGCCCCCAATGTGTTGTAACCCAAATGTATAAATCAATTAATCACAAACATACAGAAAACTCACTGGTAATAATACCATAATAGTAGGGAACTTCAACACCCCACTTACACCAATGGACAGATCATCTAAACAGAAAATCAACAAGAAACAATGGTTTTGGATGATACACTGAACCAGTTGGACATAACTGATATATTCAGAACATTTCATCCTAAAGCAGCAGAATGCACATTCTTCTCAAGTGCATATGGAACTTTCTCCAGAATAGGTCACATACTGGGACACAAATCAGCCCTCAACAAGTACAAAAGGATCGAGATCATACCCTGCGTATTTTCAGACCACAATGCTATAAAACTCAAAATCAACACAAGAAAAAATTTAGAAAGACAACAAATACTTAGAGACTAAAGAACACCGTGTTAAATAAGGAATGGGCTAACCAAGAAATTAAAGAGGAAATTAAAAAGTACATGGAAGCCAATGAAAATGATAACATCACAGCCCAAAACCTGAGGGATGCAGCAAAGACAGTCATAAGAGGGAAGTATATAGCAATCCAGGCCTTCCTAAAGAAGGAAGAAAGGTCTCAGATACACAACCTAACTTTACACGTTAAAGAGCTAGAAAAAGAACAGTAAATAAAACCCAAAACCAGCAGAAGATGGGAAATAATAAAGATTAGAGCAGAAATCAATGCCACTGAAATTAAAAAAAACAAAACAGTAGAACAGATCAATGAAACCAGGAGCTGGTTCTTTGAATGAATTAACAAAATTGATAAACCCCTAGCCAGTCTGATCAAAAATAAAAAGGAAAGGACCCAAATAAATAAAATCAAGAATGAAAGAGGAGCGATCACAACCAACACAGCAGAAATACAAACAATAATAAGAGGATATATGAACAATTATACGCCAATAAATTAGGCAATCTGGAAGAAATGGATAAATTCCTAGAAACATATAAACTACCAAAACTGAAATAAGAAGAAATAGAAAATTTGAACAGACCCATAACCAGGAAGGAAATCAAATTAGTAATCAAAAATCTCCCAGAAAACAAGAGCCCAGGGCTGGATGGCTTTCCAGGGGAATTCTACCAAACATTTAAAGAAGATTTTACACATACTCTTTTGAAGCTGTTCCAAAAAATAAAAATGGAAGGAAAACTTCCAAACTTATTCTCTGAAGCCAGCATTATCTTGATTCCAAAACCAGACAAAGACCCCACTAAAATGGAGAACTACAGATCAATTTTCCTGATGAACATGGATGCAAAAATCTTCAACAAGATACTAGCCAACTGGATCCAACAATACATTAAAAGAATCAAGTGGGATTTATACCTGGGATGTAGGATTGGTTCAATATCCACAAAACAATCAATGTGATACATCACAGTAATAAAAGAAAGGACAAGAACCACATGATCCTCTCAATAGATTTAGAGAAAGCACTTGACAAAATACAGCATCCTTTCTTGATAAAACCCTTCAAGAAAGTAGACGTAGAAGGATTATACCTCAAGATCATAAAAGCCATATATGAAAGACCCACTGCTAATATCATCCTCAATGGGGAAAAGCTGAGAGCTTTCCCCCTCAGGTCAGGAACATGACAGGGATGTCCACTCTCATCACTGTTATTCAAATAGTATTGGAAGTCCTAGCCTCACCAGTCAGAAAACATAAAGGAATAAAAGGCATCCAAATCAGCAAGGAGGAAATCAAACTTTCACTCTTCGCAGATGACATGATAGTCTGTATGGAAAACCCAAAAGATCCCACCAAAAAACTGCTAGAACTGATCATAGAATAGATCCATGAATTCAGCAAAGTCACAGGATATAAAATCAGTGCACAGAAATCAGTTGTATTTCTATTCTATACACCAATAATGAAGCAGCAGAGAGATCAAGGAATTGATCCCATTTACAATTGCACCAAAACGCATAAAATACCTAGGAATAAACCTAACCAAAGAAGTGAAAAATGTATGCGCTGAAAACTATAGAAAGCTTATGAAAGAAATTGAAGGCACCAAAAAATGAAAAAAAATATTCCATGCTCATGGATTGGAAGAACAAATATTGTTAAAATGTTGATACTACCCAAAGCAATCTACATATTCAATGCAATCCCTATAAAAAAAAAAACCACCAGCATTCTTCACAGAGATAGAACAAATAATCCTAAAATTTGTGTGGAAGCAGAAAAGACCCTGAATAGCCAAAGCAATCCTGAAAAAGAAAACCAAAGTGGGAGGCATCAGAATCCTAGACTTCAAGATGCATTACAAAGCTGTAATCATCCAGACAGTATGGCACTGCACAAAAACAGACACTCAGATGAACGGAACAGAAAAGAGATCCAGAAATGGACCCCCAAATGTATGAGCAACTAATCTTTGAGAAAGCAGGAAAGAATATCCAATGGAATAAAGACAGTCTCTTCAGCAAATGGTGCTGGGAAAACTGGACAGCGACATGCAGAAAAACAAACCTGGACCATTTTCTTACACCATACACAAAAATAAACTCAAAATGGATGAAAGACCTAAATGTAAGACAGGAAGCCATCAAAATCCTAGAGGAGAAAACAGGCAATAACCTCTTTGAACTCAGCCGCAGCAACTTCTTACTCAACAAATCTCTGGAGGCAAGGGAAACAAAAGCAAAAATGAACTATTGGGACTTATCAAGATAAAACGCTTCTGCAAAGTGAAGGAAACAATCAGCAACACTAAAAGGCAACCAACAGAATGGGAGAAGATATTTGCAAATGACATATCAGATTAAGGGTTAGTATCCAAAATCTATAAAGAACTTACTTATCAAACTCAACCCCCAAAAAACAAATAACCCAGTGAAGAAATGGGCAAAAGACATGAATAGACACTTTTCTAAAGAAGACATCCAGATGACTAACAGACACATGAAAAGATGCCAAACATCACTCATCATCTGGGAGATACAAATCAAAACCATAATGAAATACCACCTCACACCTGTCAGAATGGCTAAAATTAACAACTCCGGCAACAGATGTTGGTGAGGGTGCAGAGAAAGAGGATATCTTTTGCACTGCTGGTGGGAATGCAAGCTGGTGCAGCCACTCTGGAAAACAGTACAGAGGTTCCTCAAAAAGTTAAAAATAGAACTACCCTACAACCCAGAAATTGCACTACTAGGTATATATCTGAGGGATACAGGTGTGCTGTTTCGAAGGGGCACATGCACCCCCATGTTTATAGCAGCACTATCAACAATAGCCAAAGTATGGAAAGAGCCCAAATGTCCATCAACAGAAGAATGGATAAAGAAGATGTAGTATGTATATACAATGGAGTATTACTTGGCAATCAAAAAGAATAAAATCTTGCCATTTGCAACTACATGGATGGAACTAGAGGGTATTATGCTAAGCAAAATGAGTCAGTCAAAGAAAGACAAATATCATATGACTTCACTCACATGTGGAATTTAAGATATAAAACAGATGAACATAAGGGAAGGGAAACAAAAGTTATGTAAAAACAGGGAGGGGGACAAAACAGAAGAGACTCTTAAATACAGAGAGCAAGCTGAGGGTTGCTGGAGGGGCTGTGGGTGGGGGGGATGGGCTAAATCAATAAGGGGCATTAAGGAAGACACTTGTTGGGATGAGCACTGGGTGTTATACATAGGGGATGAATCACCGGAATCTACTCCTGAAAACATTATTGCACTGTATGCTAACTAACTTGAATGTATTTAAAAATAGAAAAAATAAAATAAAATAAAATAATAAAATAAAATAAAATAAAATAAAATAAAATAACATAACATAACATAACATAAAATAAAATAAAATAAAATAAAATAAAATAGAAAAAAGAGGCGGGGGATTTCAACAGAGGAGCAACACTAATAAACACTTAAGAAAATAAAAATTAACCAAAAAAAAAGTAAGGCGCACAGAGATCAGTGTGCTTTCACAGAACAATTCAACATATACCTTTACATGTCTGTTTTTTTAATTAGCAGTGGCTGTTTGCATGAAACAGCTCCCTCTTTACAAATTATCTGAAGTCTCCAGGGGCGCCTGGGTGGCTCAGTTGGTTAAGCGGCCGACTTCAGCTCAGGTCATGATCTCGCGGTCCGTGAGTTCAAGCCCCGTGTCGGGCTCTGTGCTGACAGCTCAGAGCCTGGAGCCTGTTTCAGATTCTGTGTCTCCCTCTCTCTGACCCTCCCCCATTCATGCTCTGTCTCTCTCTGTCTCAAAAATAAATAAACGTTAAAAAAAAAATTAAAAAAAAAAAAAAGAAGTCTCTGGATTATTGTCAATACGCTAGATGCCTCTAGGACTGCCGTGTCCACCTGTGGCTTCTGAGCACCTGAAAACCTAGCTACTCTGAACCGAGATGTGCTTGACGTGTAAGACACACATCAGATTTTAAAGATTCAGCATGAAAAAAGAATGTAAAGCATCTCACTGGTAAATTTTTTATATTGATTATATGCTGAAACGATAATATTTTGACATACTGAGTTACAGGAAATATTTAAATTAACTCACCTGTTTCTTTTTACATTTTAACGTGTCTACTAGAAAACTCAGAAGTACAGATGCATGGCTCCCATTGTATTTCCACTGGACAGTGCTGGTCTAGCCTGTCTGTGGTGGGGGTGGGGTGCTGGGGGGCAATCTGTTAGAAGGGAGGTCAGGAGGCTTGTCTTGAAGTTCCTTTGCAAAGTGAGTGCTGTTTTCCCCTGCAGTGCGTGTTTGGGGAGGTTTATCTGTGGGGGCTGCTGGAAGTTATTTGTGAGGCAAGGAGCTTTTCTATCCCACAGTAACCAGAAATCGTTTTTCTAACATTTCCTTGTATTTTAGAAACAGCGTGGCAGTGCATTTAACAGTTTTACTGTATAATTTACATCTCATGAAACTCACAGTTTGGGGAGTTATACTACATTTACACATTATGCAACCATCACCATAATTCAGTTTTAGGACAATTCCATCACCTTGAACATTTTTCTCATGCCCATTTCGAGCCAATCCCTGTTCCCAGCCACCACTAGGTAACCACTGATCTGCTTTCTATATACATAGTTTTGCCTCTTAAAAAAAAAAAAAAACAACTTTAAAAAAAAGTTTTATTTAATTAAGTAATCTCTACACCCCACATGGGGTTCGAACTCATGATCTCGGGATCCAGAGTCACATGTTCTTTCAACTGAGCCAGCAAGGTGTCCCTAGAAATTTCAGGTAAGTGGGATCATACAATAGATGGTCTTTTGTGTCTGGCTTCATTAGCATACTGATTTTGAGGTTCATCCATGTTCACAGTGCTTCTGTTACTAACCCCCCCCTTCTCTATTTTTAGAGGAAACACAAATTGGTGGTAGGAAATTTGGGGAAAATTCCTCAGTAACTTGGTCTGAGCCTAGAAAAGTTGCCAAGGCTAACTAAAATTGTGCTAAAAATTTCATGTCACACTGGGATTTGAGTAAAGGGCACTGCTGATCTCTCTTCTGTTTTTAAAGAAAATTGTACTGGCAAAACAGTATTCATTTCCCCATTTTACTTTCCGGTTCTTGTCTATAAACTTCCATAATTTATACATTATTATACTCATAGTGCAGATAAAGATGTGCCATTCTACATTTTCTTTACCAAAAACAATTTCTTTTTTTATGAATTATTTAAAAAATTTTTTAATGTTTACTTATTTTTGAGAGAGAGAGAACAGTGAGAGAGAGTGCAAACAGAGGAGGGGCAGAGAGGGAGCCACAGAATCCAAAGCAGTCCCCAGGCTCTGTGCTCTCAACACAGAGCCTGACATGGGGCTCGAACTCATGAACCGTGAGATCCTGACCTGAGCCATAGTCGGACGCTCAACTGACTGAGCCACCCAGGCACCTGCCTTGACATCAAATACGTTTTCTAAATAATGATGATAAATTTCCTCACCAGAATCCACACTCTGTCACCTGGAAACTGAGCAGATGTAACTGCTTTTTATGGAATTTAACACTATGGCAGTCATTCATGTATTCAAAGAACTGCAGGCTCTTAGGGCTGTGCTTACACTGAAATCTAACCAGATGAATCTAACATCCCACAGTTCTAAGATTTTGCAGTGCAAATCATGGTGTTTGTTTGATTAACAGACAACAGCTAAAAAGAAACATTCCAGGAATTCAATTTTCTTGGCTAATCAGCAGATACCCAAATAATGAGTATCTTCTGACATTGCCCCCCCCCCCCACTCAAATCATTGAAAAGTTTACCCATAATAATATGTGGACTTTAAAGAGTAGGTGGTGAGAATTTCTGATAAACACACCCTTAAAGACTGAATCACACATAAGTTGCAAAAGGAACCACCCGTGAAATTCACAGACTGTGACAAGTGAGGGTGGGAGGGGTAGAAGTTGGAAGATCCAGGCTGGGGTTGAACCTCTTTCAATCGCATTTTTATTTTTATTTAAAGTTTATGTATTTTGAGAGAGAGAGAGAGAGAGAATGGGACAGGGGCAGAGAGAGGGAGGGAGAGAGAATCCCAAGCAGGCTCCAAGCTGTCAGCTCAGAGCCTGGCAAGGGGCCTGAACTCACGAACCCGTGTGAGATCATGACCTGAACCAAAGTCAAGAGCCAGACCTTAAGGAGCCACCCAGGCACCCCTTTCAATCACATCTTTATTCACATAAAGTCAGAGTGAATCTGTTTCCTGTCTCTCATGCTTACTGTGGCCAGGGTGTTTAAGTCACCCACCCTACTGAAGCAGACGTTGTCAGAAGACAATCCTTCAGCATACTGGCTTTCTGCCTTAGGCACCCCCGTGTCTCCATTCCTTCAGGCTTTTGGCCACGTGCTGGGCCCACAAGCAAGACTGGCCAGGAGTGCCGGGGAGTAGCACCCCCAGGACTCCCCTCAAGAGATGAGGATAAATCCACCAGCCCCCTCAGCCCTTGTGGGACAACTGGAGTTGTCTTCTGTACAGCCTCACAGAGGGGCCCCGGCAGGACTGAGGCCCAGCTGCCCTCCGAGGAAACCTGGGAGGTTGGCTTTCCTCCCTTCCCCAGCTCACTTCCTCACCTTCTTGTTTCCCAGGATCACTTCCCAAATATACTACTGGCCCCAAATCCTTTGCTTCACTGTCCACTTTTTGGGGGAGTCCAACTAAAACTTCTATTGAAATTTCAGGTAAGTATGGACTTTAAAGGGATTATATTACTACTTTTTAGCAGAATTTTCTGGGTCATCCTGGAGAAGACCCAGAGAAAAGTAACCACACGAAAGAGTTGTACCATATTGTGGTTCTCTTCTCAAGTAGTCTTACCTGAGCTTATCACGCCTCCCTAATTATACTCTAAACACACTGCAGTCTGGACCCGTGGGGACAGGGAGCTGGACACAGTGCTCACACTTCCTGCATATGAACTGATTTCATTCTCACAACAATGGCACGAAATGCATACCATTACTGTCCTTGTTTTACAGAGGAGGAAACTGGGAGATTCAAGGAATTTGGTCCAAGGAACACGGCTAGAAAAGATAAAGCCAGGATTCTGGCCCAGGAAGCCTGGTTCCAGATCCCCAGAGAACAAGCCTCTGACACAACCCTGAGCGTGTGTGACGTATTGAATCAATGCTTGCTCGATTGGAAAGTTACTACACGTAGAGAAAGGAAAGAAGACGGCCCACTAATCCCTTCAAATGTTTGAGGGCTTTGATCTGTAAGCCCCTTTGTTGGTCTGATGAAGTCCGTGGAGTCTTTCCCAGAATAGTATTTTTAAGTGCATAAAAGAAAACACAGAGTACAGAGAGGAAACCAATGATGTTAAAATTCACTTATCAAAACTGTACCCAAGGGGTACCTGGGCGGCTCAGTCGGTTAAGCATCCAACTTTGGCTCAGGTCACAATCTCGAGGTTCATGAGCTCGAGCCCTGTGTTGAGCCCTGTGCTGACAGCTCAGAGCCTGGAGCCTGTTTTGGATTCTGTCTCTCCCTCTCTCTGCCCCTCCTCCACTCGTGCTTGGTCTCTCTCTCTCTCTCTCTCTCTCTCTCTTAAAAATAAACATTAAAAAAAATTTTAAAAAGGTACCCCAAATTGTTGTCTGGCAATATATGCATTTATCCTATGAGGAGATTATACCATCAATGGGTGTAATCTCTGTCATTGGGTTCCATAAATGTGTTGAATCTCTGTCCTTAGACTGTGACAGGAACGACTGCCCTAGTGGCTGGTTTCAGGATAGGCATCGATGGTTGGCTCCAGAAACCTGAACTACCAGACCTTTTCCCTCCAAGCCACCCCCAACCCCACTAATGTTCTAGAACACAGATTTGATAGTATTTCTCACCAATTCTGAACCTCTCAGTGCTCCCTCTCCATTGTCCTCAGAATAAAGTCCAGGATGCCCAGGATGGCATTCAAGGCCCGTGTGATCTTGAATGCAGTAATTTACCATACTCACCAATGACAGGTGCCTCCCACATTCCTTACACTCAGCCACAGTGAAGTCCCTGCTTCCCAAATCCACTATGCACTTCCCAGGGGGTCCCTGCTTCCTCTGCTGGGGATGAGGGACAGCCCCAAAGCAGAGTCCTTCCCCCTCAGCTTCTTCGTAAAGTCTTCCATGATGGCCCCTCTCCCAGGTAAAATTAATCACTCCTCCTCCCAGTACCCATTACTCTTTCCACATGCCTCCACTCTAGCATAATGAACACATCACATTATGGTTATTGTGGACGTATTTGAGGGTTTACTACAACATGAACACTATCTTATTAATCTCAAACAGGGCCTGGCAGAATATCGTGCCTAGGATGAAAGTCAGTTCATGGTGGTTAAGACGGATTTGAGGGTGGGAGACGGGTAGTTCAATTGACACAAGTATGAGATAAGCTGCATAGAATGCCTCAGTATTTCCTATCAAAGGTCATGGATCTTTGGGCGACTGGAAACAAAGTTTGAAGCAGCCCGCCCAAATCATGAAGTTTCCTTAAAGACTTGTGTTCTCTTAAAATTTCCTGTAAAACTGGCTCTCTCTGGCTTACTACGGTAACATTTGTTACCAAAGCGATGTTATCAGTTTTGTCGAAATTTTTAAAATAGACACTCCTAAAAAAATCTGTCCTCTCTCATGTGGCTTCTTGCTCTCTCTGGCCTGCCAATAAACCAGTGGGGACAGATACCAGGGCTGAGAGGCAGAGACCTGGAAGGCTCTTCTTCCTGACCCCAGAGGTGAGGGCACCATTTGGCTGACTTTGACTGGAAGTCCGGGGAGAGACAAACCCCACCCCCCCACCCCCCCACCCCCCCCCCCCCCCGCAACCCCACCCCACCACCGCCCCAGGCAGCTGGATGCTGAATATACCGAATCTGGCACACCTAGCCTCCCAGCAAACAGTTCAGGGGCATAATTATTCCTCAACCTGTCCGGTTTCTAATCTTTCTCCAGGGCCTTTCAGTGACTTGTTTTGTGAAGGAGACAGCTTGTTGGGTTTTCCCAGGATGTCTCTCTGGGATTGTTACAGTTTTCGTGATTCTTTTGTTGCTGTTTAGACTTTATCATCCCTGACATGTGACTTCCTTATCTTTACGGGGCACACTTTTCTTGGACTGAGGAGGGCCTGAGCATGTAACCAAGTTCTTCCCTTCTCTTTGAATGTGATCTATTTCTTGAAACTGTGGAATGGAGAGAGTGTGGATTTTTTTTTTATGTTTATTTTTAGGGGGGGAAGGGGAACAGAGAGAAAGACTCTCAAACAGGCTTCTCACTGTCAGCACAGATCCCGATGCAAGGCTTGAACTTATGAACCTCGAGATCCAGACCGGAGCTGAAATCAAGAGTCGGACGCTTAATCGACTGAGCCACCCAGGTGCCCTGAGAGCATGAATTTTTGAGTCAGGCAGAGTTGGTTTTAGACTTAGTCCTGAAACTCACTGGCTATATAACAGTGTGCAAACGGTATAACCTGGCACAGAGCAAACAGTCCATAAATGTGAATTTTCATTTCCTTCCTTTTACTAGAAAGAGACAGTATCTAGTTCTGGGGTCTGAAAACCTAGCTGGTGTTGGCCCCTCACCAAGAGCTAGTCGCCATAAAATCTGAGAGCTTAAAATCAGCACCATTCTTTGCTGGAAGCAAAATTAGCTTAAAATTAGTCATGGAAAGGGGCGCCTGGGTGGCTTGGTTGGTTGAGCATCCGCCTTCGGCTCAGGTTATGATCTCACAGTTTGTGAGTTTGAACCTGCTTTGGGCTCTGCGCTGACCGCTCACAGCCTGGAGCCTGCTTCAAATTCTGTGTCTCCCTCTCTCTCTGCCTCTCCCCTACTCACACTCTGTCTCTCTCTGTCTCTCAAAAACGTTAAAAAAAAGTTTTTTTTTTTTTAATTAGTCATGGAGGGTGTGCTGCAGATGACAACTCCCCGCGAGTGGGATCCAAGATCTATGCCTTTGTCGTGATGTCTCCAGCTCCTACCCAGCACGGGGACTCGACAAATGTCGGTTGACCGAATGAGTGAATAAATGGACAAAGGGATGAGTGAATCATCCTTCTAGAATCATGAAGGACTTGAGATGAAAAACTAAATCATGTCAAAGTAATCAAATAATTTGTAATATGTGAATCTTATTTCTAAAAATCTATCTGATCCCTGAGACACTAATAACAAGTTGATGATGGAAGCACACAACGTGGGGGGTGGGGGGTGTGCAGAGGGTAGCAGAGCCTTGAGAGCAGGTGGACTAAGGAGGTGGCTGGCTGGCAGGAGTTAATTGTTAGGGCAGTCAGGAGTCAGCAGGGAAGGCACGAGAAGGAGGGGCCCTGTAATTACTATTGTTGGAGCATAAACACATGTGGTTTTTTCTGGCACATAATTGCTGTGTTTCTGGGTTGCAGTGGTAGGTTGTGACTGCTGGAGATGTTTTGGAGGAACTTCAGATGCCTAAGCTCGGCTTTGCATCATCAGATGGTTTCCTGCCATTTTGCCGTCTCTGGCCTCAGCAGCAAGCTCCCTGCCTGTCTCCCGTTTCCAGCCTCGCCCCATCGCGGTCCTTTCCAAATCACAAATCACAGTGACCTTTCCAAATCGCAAATCAGATCTTAGGAACCTCCCCGCTTAACACTTCCCATTCCTATTTCCATTGGAACAAAAACCCCAACACCTGAGTGCTAGTCCCCGCCCCTGCGGCGTGAGCAGCCCTCACTGCCCCCTCCAGGGCCTCCCCTCACGTGTGTGACCTTGCAGGGCTCTGATGGCTCCGCCGGTGTTCCAAGCCCGTGCCCAGCTCCTGACCTTTCCGTTTGTCTTTCCCTCCGTCTGGAAAG
>NW_026059781.1:0-28669 GCF_023721935.1 Panthera uncia | reverse complement strand
CACTTGCCAGGGTGCTCAGATCCCAGCACCCCACCCCACCCCCCCCCCGCTCGGCCTTAGGGGTGCCCTCTGGCCGGGGCCTCTTCCCTCGCCCTTGCTCCCTCTCTCCAGGCTACCCCGGCCGCGGGAGGCCCCAGAGCTGCCTTTCCGGACCCGTAACCCTCCAAACTTGGGCTGGACTCCGTTTTGCCGCGCGGTCCCTCCCGCCTCCCCTCGCCGGCTGAGGAGCTGTAACTTGGAGGCTCAGCTCTCAACTTCGGGTGATTTTTCTTTGCTATCTTCTCCTCAGGCAAAGTTTCCCGAGCGCAGCCGCGGGCTCAGGGCTTTCACTACGGCCCCGGGCATCCGCACGCGGAGAGCGAGCGCGGCCGTGGCGCGGCGGTGAGGGGAAGTGGGTGTGCGCACGGAGGAGGGTGTCCGGGAGCAACTCTACCTGGCTTCCCTCCGCCCGCGCTTCCCCGGACCCGAGCTGCAGTCTTGCTGTACACTCTTGGCTTTTTTTTTTTTTTTAAGTAATCTTTCATTTTAGGGTCCGCGTCCGGGGGGGAGCAGGGCGCACGTCTTGCTCCCCCCCCCCCCGCCACCCCTTTCTTCTCTCCCGGCCACGCTGCCGCCACGGCGCTGGCTGCGGCCACTGGTGAGCCTGCGGCCCCAGCGCCCCCTCCCCTCCGCCCGCCCCTCCCCCGGGGGCCGCGTCTGGCGTCTGCGGAGCCCCCCGCCCCGCACCTCCCCCGCCCCGCACTGGCCATTGGCTTGTCCTGGTCTCTTTTTCATGTCCAGCCCCTGATGTGTGTCCATTGGTGTGAGCTTCCCCTTCCCTCCTCCCCTTCTCTCCTGCTCGCCCTGCCCATGTTTTGTGTGTCTCTGTCCATCCAGACTCCTGACGTTCAAGTTCGCAGGGACGTCACGTCCGCACTTGAACTTGCAGCTCAGGGGGGCTTTTGCCATTTTTTTCATCTCTCTCTCTCTCTCTCTCCCCCTCTATCTCTCTCTCCTCTCTCTCTCTCTCTCTTTTTTTTTTTTTTTTTGCTTAAAAAAAAAAAAAGCCATGACGGCTCTCCCACAATTCATCTTCCCTGCGCCATCTTTGTATTATTTCTAATTTATTTTGGATGTCAAAAGGCACTGATGAAGATATTTTCTCTGGAGTCTCCTTCTTTCTAACCCGGCTCTCCCGATGTGAACCGAGCCGTCGTCCGCCCGCCGCCGCCGCCGCCGCCGCCGCCGCCCGCCCGCCCCGCAGCCCACCATGTCTCGCCGTAAGCAAGGCAAACCCCAGCACTTAAGCAAACGGGAATTCTCGCGTAAGTAACCCAATAATAGTAATAATAATTATTAATAATCACGAGAGCGCGCAGGACGAGAAGTAAGAGCGAGGGGGAGAGAGGGGTGTGTGCATGCATTTTTTAATTTTTTCACGAGATGAACCTCCGAGAGTCGGGAGAAAAGAGCTTAAAGGGAGAAAAAACAAACAAACAAACAAAAAACAAACCTCATCCTATCCCGAACCACAGGCGTACGTACACTTTTGGGATAGCACGCACCTTTTATTTTTATTTAATTTACAAAAATTTGACTCCTCCTCTTTCATGCTTTCCGCTGCTTTATTTCGCTTTTAGAAAAGGAACGCAATGATTTCCCCTCCAATTTTGCAAAATAATGAACAATGCTATGGATGCGAACAACTCTCTTGCAAACCTAGGGGAGGGAACTGGAGGGGAAAAGGGGGGTTGCTTCCACTCACCGAAGGAAGGAAAACGGGGCGGGAGGAGGGAGCCCAAGCCAAAAAAACAATTCCCAGGGAAAAAAGAGGTGAGAATGGCCCTCGGACAGCGGCGCGCTCACGGTCAAGTGTGCACTAGGAAGAAAGTAGTCATCCCCACAATAGTGAGAAAGTGGGATTGTGGGAGGGGGCCCCCCGGCGCTCTGGAGTCTGCAGAGTGTGGAGAGGGGCCGCGGCGCCTGGGAGAGCCTGGCGACCGCGAAGGACCAGAGCCTCCGCCGGCGCTGCCGCCTTTTGTTCCGGCCCGAGGTGGGTGTTTGTCCCGCTGCCTTTTGTGCCGGCTCCTCGCGCTTGCCCTTCCGCGCCGCCGCCGCCGAAGGGCAGGAGCAAGGGCCCGGGGCGAGCGGGAGATGGAGGGAGGGCGCTCGGGCCGCCGTCGCCTGGGTTCCCGCTGCCCGCCCCTCCCAGCCGAACCTCAAGTGGCGGCGAGAAGACGTGAAAAATAAAATAAAATAAAAAATAAAAATAAAACAAGGCAAGAGGATGTAAAAATTTTCTTGCCCCAAAACAGAAGCCGAACGCTCGGCCAGCCGTTTTCTGCAACGCTCTCCTCTTTGACTCCCCCACCCCCCCTGCAAAAATCTCAATCTCTATTAGAGGAGGAAAAATACAATTACCCCCTTCCCCAAAACCTCTTTAGTTGCAAACTTAGAGCGCCGGCGGCATGGAGAGGGAGCGAGGAACTCCCTCCTCTTACTATTTTTTGGAAGATTTTCAAAAAAAGTGGAAGTGGATTTTGATTGGGAAAAATCTCGTGTCTGAATGTTTACAAGCACCGCGTGTGCGGGAGCCTCCTGCCAACAAACAGACAGAGGACCGAGCGCGGCGCGGCAGCCCGGGAGCGGGCGGCGGCGGCGGCCGGGCCTCGCCGGGGCCTCGCCGGGCCTCGCCGCGCCCCCGCCCTGCCCAGGATCGCCCACCCCGCGCCAGCCGCCTGCCCGCCGGCACAGCGGCAGGCCGTGCCGCGACTCCGCGCCAGCCGGGTCCACAGTCCATTTTCGCCCCCAGCACAATACCCAGACCTCCTCCCAGCCCACCAGACTTCGAAATCGGCTGGGGAGAAACTCAGCTTTGCGAAGCATTTTTATTTTGTAAAGCAACTGAAAAAGCGCGTCTGTTTCCCCCTCCCCCACCCCCCCCCCCCCGACATTCTTGTCCACTGCGCCGGACCTTGGGGAGGTCACCACGTGCTTTCCTTGACCCCCTCCCACCCGGTCTGGCCACTATCCCCCGCCTCCCGAGCCTTGCCAGGCCAGGTGGGGGGTGAATTGGGAGGGGTGGGGGTGCGGTGGGGAGGTGAGCAAGAGAGCAGTATGTGCGACTGTGTGTTTTGGGAGTGCTGGATCCTGGTACTCCTTGCACCCCACCTTTGAGTTTCTGCCCTCTAACCCGGGTCTGGCTCGGTCGGGGGTCGGGTGGGGGGGGGGCGGTGGTCCTTTTGAATCTTTATGAGGTGGTGGGTGGGTTACTGTGTCCTGGCTAACCGAGTGCGTCTGGGAAGGCGGGCGGTGGGCACTTAGGAAAGTTTGGCAGCAAGGGAAAGAAAGGCGTGAGAGGGCCCACATCCCTTCCCCTCCTCATTCGTGACCCTTATTTTAAATTTTGATGTAATTTTAAAACACCGTCTATACCCAGTTCTGTATTTATTAAAGGGTTGGGGGTGTGCGCATAAGGAGTTGAATTTTTCACTGGGCTCTGGAACTTGTCACACACTTCGGAAGCTCCCCCCGCCCCGGCACGTTGCGGGGCCCTCCCTCTCCCCACCCCCGCGGATCCCTCCCTCGCCGCTCTCCCCCGCCCCCCACTCCCCCGGCCGCGCCGGATGCGGAGCAGACGCGGCGTGCGGCGGTGTGAAGTTACAGCCCGGCCAGGTACCGGCGGGAAGGAAGGGCAGTGTTCGCAGGACTCGGGAAAGCCGGAACCTTCTTCGGAAGGATGCAGTGGGGGCTCAAAGGACGGACTGAGGCGTGCAGTCCAGGCTGCTCCCCTATCCCCCACCCACCCCGGGTCCACCTCGGGACGTTCCAGGCTGGATGGGTTTAGCTGGCCTCTATCCCTGTCTCAGTGCGGGCTTTGGGTTAAGGGAGTAGTATGGAGGGGTTTCAAGGGCCAGTTCTTTCTCATTTTCTGGGTGCGCAGAGGGGGCGGGAGCCATTCCGGTGTTCAGGACCCCCCCTCCCCCCCAATCCTCCGCTTCTTAGGCTGAATGAGCCATTCGGTCGCTAGGAGGCAGAACAAGATCAAGAAAGCTCAGCGAACTTGAACCTGTACCAGAGCCTCCCCCACTCCCTGCTTTGCGTTTCTCGGCCGGGGAGGGACGAGCTTTGCGAGGGTGGGGGTGGGGGAAACGGACGGTTAGGCAGAATTCCCTTTCTCCCCCCATCACCCCTTATGTCTTTGTTCTTCATTTTGACTTTAAAAATGCTTATGGCCGGGGCTGCGGAGAAGCGCTCGGGAGCGCGGACGACAATCCCGTGCGCCGGGCGCGGAGTGGGGTGCAGTTTTCGCTTTCTTTCGGGGCGGGCATTTTTGGTAGGGGGAAAAGGGGGGTACGCACTCTCCGCCTTCGAGGCAAGGCCAAAGGGCGGGATCCAGCAAGTTTGCACTTGGTCTTCGGGTTCACTTCTTCCACCCCCACACCCCAGCGCAAAGCACGGACAACGGCGGCTACGTTGGGCTTGCACAGCGGCTCTACAGCCCGACCCCTGGCTCCCCCGCCTCCCGCAGCTCTCGCCTCGGAGCCCGAAATCACAACAATAGTAATAGTTATCATCATAATGATGCGGGCTAGCAGCGTCATTAATAATGAATAACCGCAGCCGCCGCGGCGCTGCGCACACTCGTGCCCGGAATTGCGGGGGAAACGCATTTGCAGAGATCCCCCAAAGTAAAAAGTGTGAGCCTGGGGACACAGAATGAATTTCAGGGCCCGCGCTTGAGGTGTGTGTGAGGATACCGAGACTGCACCAGGTTAACCAACCGAGTTTTCCCAGCTTCACTTCCCATTTCTCCAACTGGCGGGGCCAGGGAACGGTTGTCACCTTGAGGCCGGGCTGGACCGCGGGTGGAGGCGGCAGTCGGGGCCCCTGGCTGCCCGTTGCCTCCCGGCCTGGCCCGGGCCCCACGGCCCGGCAGTCGCCGCTGCACGTGTTTGCAGCAAGCGCGGCCGGAGGCTGCAGCCAGCGAGCTGCTCGCTTTGTGCCTGAGTCCCGGCGCCCAACTTCACTTTCTGCAAAGCCCGCCCCCACCGGGCCCCGGGCCCCGGGCCTGTAGCCTTAGCCTTCGCTTTTGTTTCTTTGCTTTTCCTCTCTGCGTTTCTGACTCGGTTTGCTTCCTTACCCTGTTAAGACAATCAAAAGGAAGGACTTGGAAAGCAAAGTTGAAGGCATAGCTCCTTTTCCCCTCCCCCTCCCCCAACAGCCTTCCTTTCCCTCGCTTCTTCCCTACATTTCTTCTTGAGCTTTTTTTTGTCTTCTTTAAATTTATTCCTTTGCAACTGCAGAGAGGAAGGAGATCTCAGTCAGCCGCTGGGGCATTGAGACGTTCCAGTCTGTCTTGCTGTTTGAACGCAGAAGCATTTTATTTTCTATTTTTCTCCTCTTGTAGAGAATTCGTGGCTAATTATTATGATTATTTGCCCACTCCCTTCCACTTCAATCCTGGACTCCCCGCTTTGTAGCGGGAGGTTTAGGCCGGAGCTTAGAAACGTTGGTATTGTGGGGGCGAAGGAGGATGGAGTTGAATTGAGGGAGGGGGTAAAATGGCTGAGGTTAGGAATGTTTTTAGGGAAAGAGGAATTTGCATTAAAATACAGAGAAATTAACAGATGCCCAGAAAGGAAATGTTGATTACCACTGAGAAAAGATGTCAATGCAAATCAGTAGACTACACCAAGAGAATTGTATTTTCATATTTTCTTTGTGCCCCACTTCGTCTTATTTTTAATAATATAGCAGCAATAATAAACACGTTTTGATATTTCTCTGAACATTACTAGCCAAATGTTTTGCAAGAAGCCCGATGTTAGACGTATTTCATACATTAGGATATAATTCTTGTTAATTAGCAATAATTTACGTTAAGAGCATAGAAAATGTTGAGGTTACAGGTTTTATATCTGTACATTTGATCATCTTGTTATTTTCAAGAACTTTGCCTCCTATAAAATTAATTAGGTGAAATGTGGAGGTGTAATCAGCAACCTCTGAATTACCACTTCATTTCCTGGTTTTGATTGTAAATCAGTTCAGTCACTACATTTAGAAGACTTTAACCAAGTCTGTTTTGTACCGCATTACCTTTAACTATTTGCTACCTAGGAGAATATTTCCTTTTGCTCCTAAATAATATTTCCACTTTCAGAATATGTCAGGCCTTGGGGATAAAAAAACAAACAAACAAAAAAACGAATCTTAATGGTGGAGTTTAAAAAATGTTTTTTGGTTTTGTTTTTTTTTTTTTTTGCAAAGGTTCTACGTAGTACTAACTTTAATGAAACAAAATATTATTCCTGAATCTTTCTTTAATCTGTAACCCTCAGAACTTGGTTAATGCTGAACAACAACAAAAAGCCACATTTGTCAATGTATACTTAAAAATCCTTAATTCAAATAGCAGGGATCTTGGAGAATGACTTCCCTATTCAGTGCCTCACTTGGTCAAAATGAAAGCAAATGTAGAAGAAAAATGACACAGAGGCATAATGCAAAAGCACTTCCATTTGTGTCATTTTATTTGAAAAGCATGCATGTGTTTTTTGTATTTATCTTTTGGTCAGTATGTTGGGCAAAGAAACATAAGTGCTTACCTTGCTGTCTTTATTAGTGGGAATATAACCTTCATATTCCTGTGGTGACCTTATGTTAAATTAGGAGGAGTACCAGAGGCTAGAAATTATGACATGTCCTACTTGAGCACAGGTGCAGCTAGGCAGGGCTCTCTCAATATTATTTCACCCAGCACATCTGGGAGTTACTCCAGATCTTCCCCCTCAATATTCAGCCTGGGTAGGGTTGAAATAAATTTAACCTGAGTTCACTGGATTTTTGCACTTTATCAAAATCGGTTCCAATATTCTACACTCAAATTAAAATCTATTTTTTGATTCTCTGTGGCTTTAAGTTCATTAAATGTGAAATTGGCAGCTTGCTAAAGAAGGTCAGACTGATTAACTGTTTAAGACTTGTACATTTTCTGCTTCAGTTTTATTAACTGGCAGCATCCTGGATGTGTTTTGTATTTTGTGATTTTTTTTTTTTTTTTGATAGGGTAAGCATACAGTTTCAGGAGCAGATACTTACCAACTCTTTTTTCCCCTTTGGAAGGTTAAAAAATCATAGAAGCTATTCAAATGAGACGCTAGAGTATTTTGGTGCAAAGTTAAAAAAAAAAAGGAAACGGGAATGAAAGACATATCTACCTTGTTATACCATCCGCTGGTGATTATGTGTGTAGAAATAGTCCCATAATGAAGCGTTTTGGAGCTCATTCAGAAAATTAGTCAACTTTGACAACATTAGGCGAAGTATTTCAAGTCTAAAGAAAGGACTTCTCAGCCTTGTTCTGAGATGTGGCATTTGCTTGACCATTCTGATTTTTATGTGATGGGAGCCACCAAGTGCAAACATGTTTAGAATATTTTAGGCATTCCTTTCTTCAGAATGAAAAAATGACTAATTGGCTTATTTTCTTAAGTACTCAAAAGTATCCCATTTAGCTAATGTGTCTGGGAAGAATTGCCAGTGAATTTGGTATTTCTTTGATTTTGTGGCACTACTGAGAGTGAGATCAGAAAGGTTTTTGGCAGTATGAATTATGCTACGTTATGATTATTTAGATCCGTTTCACAGGTGAATGCAGTCGTTTGCTTATTATGGCGGTGTAAATGTGGCACATTTTGTGTGTGATATAGTAGCTTTCTAATTTACAAAGCTAAGTCTCTGTATACTTCAAAGTATATACACTGACACAAAGGGTGTGTGTGTTTATTTACCTCTTCTTTTATTCTTTGGCACAATAGACAACTTTGTAGGAAAAAAGAAAGAAATTTGGTTTCAATCCATGTTTTTACCAGTTTTGGGGGTAGTTATTATTTAAACTTTCTTTATGTCACCTGTGTTAACTATTTACTTAACAGTCAACATTGTTTCTAAACTCGAAAAACAGACAGAATTTATAGTGTGTGTGTGTGTGTGTGTGTGTGTGTGTGTGGTTTCTCAGGAGTTATGCGAGTCAGATAGTTTTCCTTAAATATATGATGATTTGCCTCATTGATAAATTTGCTTTCTTGTTGATAACCTCCATATCCTTACATGTTTTAGGTGCTCACATTTTCTGGGTATTATATGAAGGAGGCTAGAAACACTTTATATAATGTGGTGGGATGGGGTGGGGTTGAGAATGTATTTCCCCTTTCTCTCTCTTTGGTGCTCTAATAATTGTGCTTTTGTTTCTCCAACCACAGCCGAACCTCTTGAAGCCATTCTTACAGATGATGAACCAGACCACGGCCCTTTGGGAGCTCCAGAAGGGGACCATGACCTCCTCACGTGTGGGCAGTGCCAGATGAACTTCCCATTGGGGGACATTCTTATTTTTATCGAGCACAAACGGAAACAATGCAATGGCAGCCTCTGCTTAGAAAAAGCTGTGGATAAGCCACCTTCCCCTTCACCAATCGAGATGAAAAAAGCATCCAATCCCGTGGAGGTTGGCATCCAGGTCACGCCAGAGGATGACGATTGTTTATCAACGTCATCTAGAGGAATTTGCCCCAAACAGGAACACATAGCAGGTAAATGAGAAGCAAGGAGAAAAGCTGTTTGCATGTTTTCTTTTCATTTTCAGAGGTGCTGTAGCCAAGCACTCAGGAGTGGTGAAGAGCTTTCTGTATTTCTCCATGTGACTGTCCATGACAGCCCTGTAACGTTAAAACAATCATTCCTATTGCTTACGTCCAGAACACAAAAAAAATAAATATTTTCCACTTCACTGAGTCAGATATAGGTGGAATAGGTACACACACCTGATACCCTGTCTCTGGATCTGTTGATGCTGAATTTCTTTCCTTTTTTTCTCCCCTTCTCATTTTTAAGTGTTGAACCTTAGTATACCTGGCCCTGTTTCCAATGTCCATTTCCAGCCATGGTGACAAGTCAGAGGCGAAGTGGCCATACAGGCATTTTGTAGTTTGGCCAATGACCTGTTTGAGTCAGAATACCTGGTCAGACCTCCCTAGGGGTGCTGTTAGTTCTCAAGGCTTCTGCGAAGGAGGGTGGGCTGACAGGGCGTTTGGGACTGGGTAGAAAGAGTTAACTGAGCTTCAGGGCTCGCCTTGGATCCATATTGGCTGTCAGCCCGTATGGGGCTGTAATTAAACACAGCCCCGTGGTGGGATGACACCGTGACCTTGACTTTAAGATGCCATTTTCGACTGGCCAGGCCAGAGTAGAGAGGGCAGTTGCTGAAGCGCACAGACATGCTTACTCGAAAAGTTTAAGGGCATGTTGGAAATTTCAAAAGGTTGGTTTGACAGGAACGGCTGCTCCCTGCAGCCTGCCTCCTCAGCTAAATGATAAATGCTTCTCTGTGCTCTCTCTTGTCTCTGATGTGGTTTTGACAGATGTATCTTGATTTTGTTTGTGGTTTACACAACCACATGTCACCCTTACAAATGTCCAGTCCAGACTTCCACTGTTTCAGCTATAACACAATGTAAAAATTCTCTTGGAAAAATACATACACATATTCAACAGCTCTCCTTCCTTTGGTTAATTTTAGCAGAGAGGTAGTTAGGTGTGTGGGTTTCTCAGCAGCTCATGGGAAAAGGAATTAACGGCTAGCAGAGGGACTTAAATCCTTACCCTAAGTGATAAGCAGCAACACTATATAGTGACCCTTAAGACATTTTTTTTGTGAAACCAGAGTGATTTAACACACAAGACAAAGTGAATGCAGAGTCTATGGTGACAAAAATGCTAAGCCTGCTGGTGGTTCCCTTTCTTCTATTTCCCCCTGCCCCCTCCCCCAAAACGCAGAAGGTTTATTCAGTTTTAGGAAAGATAGTGCATATAATCAGTTGATTCACTGGAACTTGTCTTTCTGACCTCGTTTGACCACAAAGTTGAACTGTAGTAGGTCAGTGGTCCAGAGGGAATTAAATGTCGTATTATTTCTTCTTCCCGCCCCCTCTGGAATTTGATCATTAAAATCAAACGTGGCATTTTCTTTCTTTCTTTCTTTTCTTTTCCCCATGCTTCCTGCAATAACACTCAGATACTTTTCCTTTAGTGAAAAGAGAAATCTGTACCAGGGAAGCTGCATTTACAAAATATTTTTCTAGAATTCACCGCATTTAGCTTATGTGACATGTAGGTTAACATTTTATCCCCCCCACCACACACACAAGTAGGCAATGGCAGTGACCATTTCCATGTGCTGTCTTGTGACTGGAAGGAAAATGTAAGGCATGATTAATGAAGCAAGAGCAAGCGGAAGGGGATTTGTCGTCTTCGGAGATCCAAAGCCTTTCTAAATCACCAAATATGGAGTAACACTTGCGTGATGTAACATCGTATTTACATATCGGGCCGCTCGTTTAAAAGACAAAACACAGTGTCTGTCAAGCAGGAATTAAAACCACACTTCTTACTGAGGTCCCAAATAGGTTATTCACTCTCGGATTAACCAGCTCCAAAATTCTGTGCTTCTGTACTTAGAAGAGGAATCTAAAAGCTGGGGGTGGGGGGGAAGGCACTATAGTGATAGCTTTTTACTATTATAGTTGTGAATGTACATAGAGAAAGAAAAGATATTTTCCTTACCTTCTGGTTGTCATAAAGGTTTTTTGTTTCTAAGACCCAGTATAATAGCAGAGCCCAGAGAAGCACCCCCTCCCTGCCCTGCCAAAAACAAAACACAAAAGAAAGAAAAAAGAAAAGAAAGCAAATTTAAAAGATGTTTTAGAAGGCTAATACTAAATAATTTCACTGAGATGAAAAGCGTTATAAGGTATCTAAGATATTCAATGGGTGCACAAATGTAGCAACCCAGGTGAGGTAAACCTTTCATGCACAAATAATTACAAAGCCTTGATTCATTTCATTGTGTTTAATCACCTGTTCCCACCCTGGAATTGGCTGGACATAAATAGCGTGGTCACATCTCAAAGCGAGATGTCAGTAACTAGAATCATGACTTCTCATAATTCACAGTAATGAATTAAGAGTTTCCTATGGTGAAATTAACATTCTACCATCGCACATAAATTAAGATGCCCTGGCCCTCAGGTGTCTCTGAAGGGAAGTTCTGGAAGACGGCTGTGCACGCTACCAGCCCATTTCTCTCAAGCACGCCTTTACAATTCCAAGTCTGCTTTTCTTTTTATGGCAAGGAAGGAAACAAAAAGAATAATCATCCAGTAGATATTTGAATTGTGTCACAAAAAGAAAGGAGAAGCAATGCTCCATATTAGTAGAGAGATCTATTGATGAATCTCTAGAAGAATATGTTTGGCAACCACATAAAAGGTAGTCATTTAAGTGCACTGTGTAGGAAAGGCTTTATTAAAGTGATGTAAGTTGGATTTGAGCTCCCTGTGTGTTCTGTGCCATTTTATAGGCAGGAAGCAGGAATAAAACAGTGACAGATTTTCTTGAGATAAATAAAGCTTAGCATTGGGGCCTTTCAAATAGGAGAATAAGGTAGCGTTCTTTAAGTCTTCAGTAAAGTGATCTGCATTTTGACTGGACATAGGCCGCCCGAAGAGGAGTGTGTTTTGGAAAGGGTGATTCTTTTTACCTGGCGTATAGATGGCTACGAGCTTCAGCACTTCACCCATGTACATGTGTGTGTTGTTCAGGTTGCTTTTTTCATTTCATTCACATATTCAAAATACTGTGTGGCTGTGATCCAGTGAAACCATTGACACAGTACTAATTTAACTGGAAATGAGCAGGTCATATTGTGTGGGGCCCAGTTCATCTATTTCTATGTCAGATACTCACCATCAGATGTCAGCAGCCTGTGACTGGCAGTCAGGGCTTTTAACAGGGCTGTTGCTGTGTTTTGTAGTCTCATCTTTTATGATGGGGGAAATACTCATCAGAGATTAGTGAATGTGAAACTGCTGTTCACTTACAGAAAAGGCCAAAAATATTATCCCACAATGTCAGATTTGAGATTTTGGCTTATGACACATGGAAATCTTTAAATTAGGGTTGGGCTGTCGTGAAGTTAGCTTTTTAAGAGAATGGGGGAGAATAGGACCAGTCTTATCAAATGTACTCAGATATACTACTATTGATATATAATATTTTTTCTCCTTAAAATCATGAACATAGACGTCTATATCAGGATATTTAAAAATGAATTTGCTTAGGCAATATACTTCGTAACTAGATAAAAATATATAAGACAGTTACTCTAATGGAGGGGGAAATACTAATTCAAAAACAAACATGTCAGCATGTTACTTAAAGGTAAATCAAGTATAATATACTTAACGCTTTTCGGAACTTAGCAAAGCAACTTGCCTTTTCTTTTTGTACCCATTCTAATTCTTTCCTAACTCAGCATGAATTGGGGATGTATTTGTGTACTTCATGGTATAATTGTAAATGAGACTATAAATTATAGTATCCTAATATGACTACTTATTTTTAATTTCTCTTTATTTGTGTGATTCTGAATAAAAACCACTGACTTCTGAAGTGAATTTTTAGCATGGCAGCTGAAAAAGAAAACAACAAACAAACAAACAAAACCCCAATATACTGGTGAACATTTTATTTACCTTCAGTATGCAGAGAATAGAGAATATTGTTTCCTTATATATATCTAGGATTTTCACTGGGAGCCTGTGTTTGTGAGGCCACTACCCAAAGACTCATGTTCATGAGTCTGGGAGTCCTATATACAAGCTGTATTTGTAAATAAGACCAAGAAAGGTTGTGAACTGGCAGCTTGGATGTTTTGTCAAAGTACAATGTCAGAGAAACTCTCTCTAAGACAAATTGTAAATAGAACTGTCACAGTGATTGCATGATTGAGCCACAGAAGTGTCTTACAATTGTTGGCATTGTCAGAGGACTTTTGAAAGCTTAATTAAACACAGTGGCCCGCATGGCTGCTAAATTTACTTCGGAAAGCCAAAAAGGAAAAAAAAAAGTCTAAAATGTGGAAGATTCCCAAAGATCTCAAAGTTCTTCAGACATTACCCTTCCGGTGACACAGAAAAGATGCATTGTGCATTTTCCTAGTTGTCTTTTATAAATAATAGTTTTGAGAATAGGGCCACGTGATATGAAGATCATCCTGTGTGTGATGTGGAGATTGTGTTAGTTTTTCTGTCTCCTGCTGTTACAGACAGTTAATGTAAAAATGGCCTTTTATTGGAAACACAAATATGTATTCACTTCAAGAACAGGAGCAGAGGGGGAAAGTTTCCCTCCCATTCTCTGTGTTCATTCTGTGAGATCTTAAAAAAAACAGTGCTGTAATTTCTTAAATCACTCCATCCTTGTATTTCAAGTTGTGCCTTTTACGTTAAAGGATCTGAAATCTGTTTTGCACACCTTTCTCCTCGTGCATGTGGCATTTAATTGTGGAGCTGCCCATGGGCTGGAAAATGCAACTGGGTGTAGAAATGTGCAGGCAATGTCAGGACAGCGAACCTTAAGCTCAGGGAAGAGGAGAGTTGGATGCATATTAATGGCACATTTTCAAGTCCTGGAAAATCATTAATTTCACACCACAGCCCCCATGTAGTTTGGCTAATGTGGGAGGACTAAATTGGAGCATATAACTAACGTGCAAATCCTAGGGAAGCATTTTTCACAATTTTGTGATTTCTTAAGTGAAAGTGTTTAATAAAGGAGAATGGATGAATGGTGGCTTTTCAACACTAGTCAGTGAGAAAGGAAGAAAGTTTGGCTTTCCTTGGGGGAAAACATGAAATTGAACCAAAGTAGCACAGCTAGGGAGATGCACCGAGATCACGGCATTCAGTGTTAACTTAATTTAATGGACTTTGGTTGGTCTGTTCACACCCTTTACTGCACAAAGGAATCATTTGACAAAATTTACCCCTAGCCCAAGTCTGTTTTTACATACCGTAGTACCAGCTTTATGCAGTAAAAAGCACTTAGCATCAAACTGGACCCAGCCTGGCACCTTGCCACTTTTTTAGCAAGAGATTTAATCACCAAGGATCTTTAGTACCTTTCTGCTTGTTCAGATTTCATTTGGGTCATGGTTATGTCAGCAGTGTTGTTATTACAAGGATTAAAAAAGAAAAAAGATTTTAACTTAGTGCCCATTTTTAACATTGTCTCAAATCAAGCAGGTTTTTATTTTATGTGTCAATTTGGAGGACATTAATAAAGTTCATAAATATGTTCAGACTATATAATTTAATGGATAATAACCAGTATTGTTATTTGTAATACAAATAGAAAATTGGCCATTGTATCCCTCCCTCCTCTGTCCTTTCCTCCTCCCCTGGTAAATAAGCATCCTTAAACTGCTTCTCTCCTTTACTTCCAGGGTATAGAGGCTCTGGCCAATATCAGTAAATTTACCTTTGTAATTTGCCATGTAGTTTTTACAACAATGACCTAATTAATTTGAGCACGAACCATATTATTGCTACTAGAGTCATTTTCTGTCACAAACTTAATTTCCAGGAAATGTAACCTGACGAATAAGAATGCTTTAGCTCTCCTAGAGACCAAAGGCAGATTTAAAATAATAATAATAATAATAATAATAATAATAATAAATGCCAGCATTATTAAAGCCAGTATGCTTGATGCCAAACTCACTTTGAAGCCAGTAAACATCAGACTGTATTTCTAATCAGTTTTAGAATGTAACGTATTCCATATTGGGTTCACTGGAATCTGCCTTTCTGCTCTTTACTGGCCAGCTGCACTCCCTATGCATTTTTAAAACATTTCAGCAAAGGCTTTTGCTGTTCTTAGCAGGGTTAGTAACTTGGGGTCTATTTCTGAGCTCATTCGTCATTCTGCGATGGCATTGAGTTAGGTTGGCAAGGGAAGGATTTGAAGCATGGGGGGTGGTGAGGTCACTTCTGACCCCAGCAGGGAATAGGTGAGCTTCATTTGCCTTTACAATAGACGCACAGTTACTGCACCTTGGAGGAGCTCTCAGGTGCCGCTCAGATGGGCGCATGTAAATGCCCTGTCAGATGCGGAGCCGGAATATTAATGCCTCTTCCACCACCGCACCATAATAAAGCTGTACACAGCAAGCTTAATATGCAGCTAGTCTGGGGAATTGTGTAAACTTAGGTAGCCCAGTGTGAAAGACAGCGATGTAAAAATGCTCGATATGCTACAGTTTCCATTCTTGTTCTCCTTTGATCTATGGCAAAATGAAAACATCATCCTTTCCTCCTCTTGGAGTTGTCTCCCCAACTCTGCCACCTCCCAATCCACCACCAGAATTTTTTGCATGTGTGGTATGGAGAAATGCGACATAATTTGTTTCGTATGGTTAATTACAGGCGTTTGAATATTTAAAATTTTAAATAGCCGCTGTTCCAGCTTTTCCTGTTAAAAGTATGTGATTTGAACAAAGGGAATACAGTGTAAATATTTGTGGTGATTTGCAACACCCCTCTTTCCCCATTAAACACACACACACACACACACACACGTGCACACACACACACAGACATTCAGTTTAGATGTAGTGCTGACTTAAAAGGCTTCTGTACCTTCATTTGTACTTAAAAAAAAAAACCAACTCTCAACTGGAACTCCATTAAAACATTTTGCCATTATTTTTGAGTCCACTGTTGCTTGAGGTTTTAAAGAGGATTTTTATAATGTGTTCATTTAACAGAATCAACAGCTGTCAG
This sequence comes from Panthera uncia, assembly GCF_023721935.1. Lineage (NCBI taxonomy): Eukaryota > Metazoa > Chordata > Mammalia > Carnivora > Felidae > Panthera > Panthera uncia. The sequence continues at coordinate 13,004 of NW_026059781.1, read as the reverse complement.
AACCAGTTGTGGTAAATCCACAAAACGTACAAAGAAAATACACACGTTTCCTGAAACAAAACACTTGGAAAAACAAGCTGCCAAGAACTGGCGAATGAGAAGTCTGCAGACAGGGAGCCGGAGTGTTTCATCTCTTGGTTCACCCTGGAGACTGATGTGAGCGGATCTGATGCAATGCCCTGGAAGGTTTACCTGACCAGGTGCCTGCTTTGAGGCAATGCACCGGGCAGGAGGGCTGGACGGGGCTGCGAGTTGCTCCCTATTCTGCCCTCCTTTTTTCTTTTTGATCTCTCCACATAGATAAAATACCAAGTTCATAGAGTGCTACACAACAAATTATATCCACTAAAGGTGAGATGATCAGATTTAAACTTCCTGTAAAAGAAGCAAGAAGGCGCTTAACACACACTTTTCCAGATAGGGTTGGCAGCGTGTTATGCAGAATTGAATCGGCCCCGCCAGGAAATTCCCAGTGGGACCCTGGAGCAGGCATGTTGATGAAGGGGATACCTGGGGACCTCTGGTCACTCACAATGAGTTTCTGTTTGTATCTTCACTCTTGTTAGCCTTGGCGATGAACAATTACACCTACAATTTGATCTTAGTTTTAGATACAGGTGAGTCCGCTGATTAAAAACTCCCATTAAAATGAAGAATGGAATAATTGTGAAGCCCACGAAGGTGCTTTCAAAACAAACACAGGTGCTGTTGTGTCCCCCTCCCCCCCCACAATGCTCTCTGGTTTCTGTTTTCTTTTTGAATTTTCTAAAAAAAAAACCAAAAAAACCAAATAACACAAGGAAGCCCCATGCTAACCATCAGGGCATTTAAATTTATATTCATCAGTTGTTCATTTTCTTGATATGTAATGATGTATAAAAAAAGCTGCAAAGAAATCACATCTGTTAATTTTTGGAGAAATAAGGTGTAGCTTGGGTTCTTCTTAACTTAGCTGGAGTACAAGGCTCTACATGCCACGTCTGATCTCTTACGTTTTAAATATGGAGTTTCTCTTTTTGGGCCAAAAAAAAAAAAAACAAAACAAAAACCTGAAGCATTTCCCTTTACCGACTCAGGGGATACCGTGATTTCATGATTTATTTACATTTAGGGGGCAGCTCACAATGAGCCATTTACTGCTCATCTTAGCCCCCTCCTCCACAAGTCTTTGAGTTCACAGTTAAAACAATACATTAACCAATGTTAAATTTTAAATCTCATGAGTTTCTCTCTCCTACTCCATCCCATCCTAAGATTAAAAAAAAAAAAAAACACAACAACACAACTATTCTTTTACATTTAAAAGTGAACATTGGCTACTGAAGAATGATTTAAAGACTGAGAAAATTTTTAATAATAAATCGTAACCTTCTCATGTTATGTTTTTGTTATGTTAAGGGGAAAAAATCAATAAGGAAAAATTTAATTCTGATAAAGATACTCTTGGATCTTTGAAAACAACTGCTGTCCTTTTAACTAAAACATTTGAGCAGCTTCAAAGACTATGTATTTCTTCTGATCTTGGAGCTGTGTGACTGGTAGCAAGAAAGAAAAAAAAAATCTTATTCTACATACAAGTGGATTGCTTAACAAGTCTGCACAGACACGTACTTGTTTGTACAATAGAGATAAAAATTCCTGTATAAAAATAATTCAGCTGCTGACAGCAGGCATTGTTGTTGGACCTGTCTTTTGTGCCTGTCCCAGCTCTGGGCCCCCTCTCCCCCTCTATCTGCTTGGGACAGCTTGCTGCCTATAGACTCCTGACCAGAAGTTAATTGCTATACATTAAATATATAGGTATTGTATCTAAAGAGGAATATCTTGAGCCTTCCTATATGCATTCCACTCTACTTTCTGATGTGATTGCAGTACCGCCAGCAAGAGGGTGGCAGGCAAACGCTCTAATAGGGAAAATGACTTGAAGGCAGTTAAGGGAAATTTGGCCTTCAGGTCCCATTTGCTCTGCAGTGTAGCATCAGTTTCTAAACTTTTGTTTTTAATCTAATTCTGATTTACTCTGTCACATCCCATATCAACCCTCATTGAACTCTACTCATGTAGAGTAACATTAGTGTCAAAGGGAATTGGTCAGGACTGTGGACCTGTGGCTCATACAGATGGTTGTGGATGTGAGTTACACACAGCTCTGCGTCGTTTTCTTTCTAATAAACGTCAAAATGGGGCACATTTCTGAGCACGGGCCGTGGATAAGAGAGCCAAGGAATGAGGGATAGTACCTGGATTTTTTTTTTACCCCCTTCTCCCTTCTCTTTCCCACTTCCTTGGGATACCTGCATTTCAGGTAGTAAGATCGACTTTAGGAAAACGTCTGAGGCTGGGGGTTGTGGGTGGGGATGGGGGGAGAGTGGCAGAAAGAAGTTACTCGCATATTTTCAGTACAGGTTCAAACACAGTCACCAAAGCAGAGTCTTCTGGGTCCAGGAGCGGAGCAGTATGCACGGGCACGTGGGCTTTTCAGAGCTGTTTGTTCCCAGTCAGACTTGTACGCCAGCCGAGCTGGGACTTAACATGGGCTTTTCCCGGGGCTGGGTGTATGGGATGGGGCCCTAGGAGGCATTCACTGGGAATTCTCTCACAAGAATTTCTTAAATACCATGAGGTGAATAACGTGTGAGTTAGCATTCAAGGTGTGAGATAGATTCTCCTCCATACTTGTCACTGGGAAGCATGAGAATCCAAATTCCCACTAGGCTCTGTAGTAACTCGGGTGGGGGGGGGGGTGGCGGTGGGTGGACATCACAACTTTCTGAATGTCAGCTGATGTCTGCATGACCTGTTCCTCCTGAATTAAATGCTGCCAGTGCAGGATCGGAGGGGGGGACCCCCAGGAAGAGAACTCCCCAATGACAGGCTTTTCACTCCCCAGAAGTAAAGCAGATCTCACTCCCCTGCCTCATATCCTCTCCTTTCTTGTTCTTTCCCTTTTGGAAGCAGAAACTTCTAAAATGAATGCCACTCCAAGGCGACGAAAAAGCTGTTTTTATACCACAGTGGATGTTTACACAGGAGACTCAACTTGAGGGGAAAAAGGCTTTTTGGGAGGGTGGTGGGACTCGTGTTAATCTGTTTTGTTGGAGGACTGTGCAGTATATTGCCTGTGAGCAACTCTGGGCTGTTTTTGATAAATTACCATGTTTAGAGATAGGTTTGGCTCTTAAGGGCTTAGTTTTATGAACAAAGTCCGTAACGATGTTTGCATCCTCTGTTTGTCTCTTAGCCCCCTTTGGCTTCACTAGAAGCTCAATGTTTAGTTTAAGCTCAGTCTGGAAGATATAACAATTTTGCATTAAAAAAATGAGGAAATCATAGGAAGAAAAACCCTTTGCTTTTTGGATGAATCTTACTGATAATTTGCTAAAGCTCATTTGAATTTTAAGCACTTCTTTAATCTTCAAAGGCTAAATTGCTTTATGAATATGCATGGTGTGGGCAGACTTCAGTTCATTACCTAGTTGTAAATTCTAATGACCATTAGGTCCTTCCAGTAATTGCGAATTGTTTTGCATTTTTGATTGGCCTATTAACATGTACATTCGGTGCACATCAGGCTGGCCTGTCAGCCTGCTGAAGGAGAAAAAAAAGGTGAAAATTGTTTATAGCACCAAGATTCTTAGATTTTCAATCTTGCAAAATTGATGATGTAAAAAAATTAAAGCAGTGTTTTTTCTTCTCAAGATTGAAAGTTCACCAAGAGATTTGACATATTTAATTTACATGATGACTTTGCACTCCTTCATTAATGCAATTTGCATATGAAGCTGTTGTTAATCACTTTTGATCATGTTTTGTGTATTAGCTGCCTCAGTGGCTCTCCTCCTCGGATGCCCCAGTAGAAAGGAGCAAAATGATGCATCTTCTTGCCAAGTTTCCTTTAGTGAATTGAGGAATTAGAAGTCTAACCTTGAGTAATTACATATGTTTTATCCGTTTTCTTTTAACGTTAAGTACAGTTTGTGGAAGTGTTGGCTGGAAGTCGTTCTCATTTGGGGAGAAGGCTGTAAAATTTAAGTGTGTGATTGAGGCACATCCCGATCTGTACAGAAATATGCACTGCCTGTCCCTGTTCCCCCCACGAAAGTTGTCGGGCAGTTGCATTGTTAAGCGGCTTGGTGGCCGGGAGACTTGAATTTTCCAGCGTATTAAGACATCAGGCTTCTCCTTTGGAAGAGAGAGGGCTACAAAGTACAGACCTGTGCTACAATGCTTTGGGTTTCTTCTTTAAATATGTGCCTAGCACCTCTGCGTCTTGGGCCTGGGCTTGGCTGACTTATTTACCTTTGAGCTCGAGGAAGTCTTCCTGTGGCCTCGTCCAGCTTCTGTTCTCAGCTGCTCGGTCTGTGTCCTCCCCTAGTCACGAAAGTCAGTCATGGTCTCTGGGCTCCTGGGTGCCTCCCTCAAGGTACACAAGTGCCCTGGTTGTGAAAACAAGGTGCTAACTAACGGTTTCTGATTTTTGAGAGCCTGTGATTTTGGTATTTGCCTTTGCTGTTGAATAGCCTGTGCTGTATTATTGATGCTCATCTTTGGTCTATGAGTTTATCACTGGTTAACAAGCAGAATCAGAACACTGAAACTGATATTCTGATTAAAAGGAATGTTTAATGAAAGAAAATAAATTGTGATGGAAAATGAACAGTGTGTAAGAAACGTAACTACAATTTTAACCTCCGAGGGACCCTAGCACTGCCCTACCGTGACTTCCATCCATACCATGCTAAAAGCATGCTTCAGTTCAAAGTTGTTAATATTCAGCTGGGAAACAGTATCCAGAACACAAATAAATTATTAAGTGCATGAACTTTTTAGGCAGTAAGATGAACTGATGGGGTCCATCTGTGAGATCCAGGGGCTTTTTATTTGTGTGTGTCGAGCGATTCTGCCCTCTCCGACTTCACAGCCTTTGGTCTCCGGCCAACTGCATGCATAATTGATTCCACACGCACTATCATTTTCTTGATGTAATTGCTTTACTAAGATATGATGAAATCTAATGGATAATTTGCTATTTGAAAATGGGCAAAAAAATGTTCATACTTTTTATTGGGGGGAGGGCAAAAGAGAAGGGGGAATTCGGATGACCTGGTATTTAAGAATACAAAACAAAACGAAACCGGCAAAACGAACTTAGGCACTCTGCTTCAATCACATTGGTTTGGGTAGGAAGGTCTTTGTGACATATGGAAGCCAGTGTGTAAATCTCTTTCTATCTCATATCACCCTCCTTATTCCTTCTTTCTCTGTCTCTCCCCCAAACTTTACAAGCAAGGGATCCTAACAAGGTAAAAAGTAAACAATTTAGTCATCACAAGCCTTATTATTCAGTCTATCCAGGAGTTTTGCCATGTCGGTTTATTTAACTTCCAGGAATGTAAACACTGACACAGCCCTAGAAGCAGCAAGAAAGATTACAGTATTAGAGTTAAAAACCGTGAGCATGGAGGAGCTGTGCTTTATACTCAGCTATAATAACACTTTACATTGAAACATAGTGTTAAGTCAAAACCGACTGGAAACTTGTGCTTATATGGAGTACAAATTTCATTCTAATAGATTGGCATAATCTCATGTACCCAGAGTAGATTGTTATATAATGGAGAAAACTGTATAAATGTCAAGTACACAAATAATTCTACAGGAAGTAAATGAGAAGTATTAGAATTTCTTAAATCACCATTAAATTTTGTTGGTGGGACAGTCTCATTGGGTGCCTCAAAATCATGTGTGGCTTTGCATAAGTCTTTTAAAAATGTATTTTGAGGGGATTTACGGACATTGAAACATTGTTTTAATCCAAACCAGTTCATGCTTTAAATGTACCTTAAAAAAATTGTACTGTTTTTTTTTTTTAAAGTACTTAAAGGGAATGGAAGGGTAGTAAGCATATAAAGTGAATCCATCTCACTGTGGCAAACTGTTTTTCAAGTAAAGTCATAATAATGAACAACACATGATCTGAAATTTGATCAGCAAACATGTACTTATGCCAAGGAATTTTCTTTCTTTCTTTCTTTCTTTCTTTCTTTCTTTCTTTCTTTCTTTTTCTTTCTTTCTTTCCTTCTTTCTTTTCTTCCTTTTCCTCCCTTCCCTTCTCCCTCCCTTCCTTCCTTCCTTCCTTCCTTCCTTCCTTCCTTCCTTCCTCCCACCATTCACATACCAAGGTTCTGTAAATCAGTAAAGTAGGGGGAGATCATATCTTAATACACGTAATATACAGAATGGCACAGCTAAGCTGTCTTTTGGAAGAAACATTAAATTCACCACCACTAACAACAACAAAAAAACCTTTTTACAAAACTGGAAATGACAGAATAGTTTTAAAAAAGAAAAAAAAAAACCCACCCTACCTTCTGATGCTCAAAACTTCAAACTATTAATAGACCACCAGTGAGATAGACTGTCTTTGTGCCTTGAAATGCAAAATGAGGGAAATAATTAGCAGAGGAACAAAATTCTCAAAATTTGAAGAACTTCTGTGATTACTGGGGGTACAGTGAAAAGAAAATGCAAATTTCTTCCTGATCTTAATTAGATTCGATTGTGCGGTGGGTGTGTTGGATTTGCGGGGAGAGGCGGGGGCAGAGAGCGGGGGAGGCTGTGGTGGGGGTTGAGGCGAGGGGCTGTGTGATGTGGAGACAGGTTAACAGGGGCCTGGTGGTGTGGCAGGAGGAAGGGTGGCTTCCGACGCTCGTGCAGTAAACCAGTAAACGGTGTGCTGATGGGGCTAGAATCCTGAGCCCTTAATTTAGCTGGGCTCATTTCCCTTGGGTCTAGGGGATTCATTGGAGGGGAGGGGTGGGTACTGAAATAACAGCTAGGCTGCCTTAGGAAGGGGAAGCAGCCTGTGGGTTACTTTCCCCGACCACAAGGGAAAGCTGTGTGAGACGTTATGGGCTCTGCCTTGGGCTCTGTGGCCATCACTCAGCCTCTTAACGGGGCATCTGCACAGAACCCCCAACACCAGAGCACCCCTGACCGGCCGCCCTCCAAACGCACTCTTTAGAGTCCACTGGTGGTGGTTGGCCAGAGTCCCGCCAAAGTATGTGCAGCAAGTTTCACTGGCTGGATTTCCCCTTGCGTGAAATAATAAAAGCCCTGGCCAAGGCTTATGAATCTATTTTTGTTTCATTAATATTATTTATTATGTATTTTATTAATATTTTTAGGAGGGACTGTGCTCTCATTTGACCATTTGTAGTTATAATTAATACATTCCGTACTGGTTGTAAAAAGTGTATTTGCATTTAATTGCAAGTCAGGCTAAATTAATGGATATGATTTGAAACAAAACTCACTTAAAATATTCTTGCAGGGAGCAAAAGAAGGGACAGTCCTTGCATTAAATTTGTTTCTGGGTGTCTGTGGTAAGAGGCTTGAAAGGATTGTGTGGGTCTAACAGGAATCGGGTGTGTGTGTCCGAGAGACAGGGGGGCCACGCAAGGGGGAGGAGTAAAACCTGGGCAGGGGGAGGGGCAGCCGGGAGCTCCCATCTTTTCTTTAATTTCTGAGGTTACCAGGAGGGGCTTAAGCAAAGTGGTCAAGTCCATCTGCTCCAGGGAAGGTGGTAAAGAAAGGAGGTTAGTGGCAAGAGGGAAGAAGCACAAAGGGAAAATTGTACATTGGGAACGTTGCTCTCGCGGCCGTGGTGTAGACAGACTGGTTTAGCAGACAGAATGATAGATTGTTTTGTCAAGGGTCCCAGGGTGTGCCCTGAACTTGAAGCACTTTGTTTATCTTGAATAGAAAGGGAAAAGAACAGACATAATCGATGTCTAGTTTTTAGGAGCTCGAAAGAGGTAGGAGAACAGAGAGGAGTCGGGGAGGTGGGGGGAGGTGCAGCCCTTGGTTGTGGCTGTCCATTAACAGATGAACTTGGCCGAGGGCCAAGCTTTAGATGAGAGCATGTCAGGGCCCCAGTGCAGCCAAGCCTTTTCAGTGTTTTTTTTTTTTTTCTTCCTCTTTCTTTCTTTCTTTCTTTCTTTCTTTCTTTCTTTCTTTCTTAAAAAAAAAAAAAAGAAAGAAAGAAAATACCTGCTGACTGTACATCAAATGCTCCCAGGTCTTTGGCTAAAGGCAAGAAAAAAAAAAAAAAGACACAGCTCAATTTTTTCCCCTCTGAACCAGTTGAGGCCAGTCTTTTGGCTACACACACAGGTTCTATCATCTTTCCTGGCTTGCCATTGGGAAAAGAAGAGTTGTGATAACGCCAGTAACCCGAGGGCCTGGGACAGGAAGGGTTCGGTGTGTTCAAGAGACCAGCGTGTGTGAGCGCGTGCGCTGCGGCTAACGTGTGTGCGGAGCTGGGGCGGGGCGTGTGGGCCGGCGTACAGGTAGGAAGTCGGTGCCAACTAATTCCTTTTATTTTTAAATTTTTTCTAATGTGTATTTATTTTTGACAGAGACAGAGAGTGAGTGGGGAGGGGTAGAGAGTGGGAGACACCATATCCGTAGGAGGCTCCAGGCTCTGAACTGTCAGCACGGAGCTTGATTGGGGGCTGGAACTCACCAGAAGGGAGATCTGGGCCTGAGCCGGAGTCCTTCGCTTAACTGACTGACTGAGCCACTCAGGCGTCCCCAGTCTCCTGCGTACCCACCACCCCCACACCCGCCGCGCCCCGACCTTTTTTTTTTTTTTTTTTTTTAAAGAAGTTAAACTCCTTGCTGGGAAAGACCTGTGAATTAGTCTGTTGGTGGCTGGGAAAGAAAATAACACCCAAGCAAGACCCAGGAAAGGCCAGGGATGGGGGAAAAAAGCGCCCCCATCGGAAGCACAGCACTTGCCGTGAAGGGCTGGTGGCAAACCCATGCGTCTGGGGCTTGTTTTATTCTCAATTATCTTATCTCTTTGGTCTGTTTCTGTGTTTTTTAGTTTATTATGACATTATGCATTCACTTATGAGTGTTGGCAAGCAAGAGTCATCAGCCCAATAACTTCCTGACATTTTTAGCTCTTTTAATGTGCAATCTTTGCCCTCCTGCCACAAGTGGCAAGGTAATTGAATTTCCCTGTTACTTACTGGCGGGAGGCATGTTCTGGTTCCCACCAGAGGAGCTGCTGGCACTAAAGCTGGGTTCATAGAATTTTGCCTAGGGGATACGCGGCCTTCCGAGTGGTTTGGGGGCCTGTCCGAAATGCAGTCCACACAAGAATAGATGTGTTTTTCCCATCACAGACTTGAAAAGCCCCCAGGGTGAACGGCCATATAAAATAGGATAAAATCGTGTTTACTTCCCCAGGCTGAAGCCTCAGCAGGGAGATGGGCTTTTCTTCTCCTTCTCCTGTAGCAAATAGAAACTGGGAAACTTTGGAGGCCTCTGGGCTCATCTCACAGATAACCCCAAACATTCAACAAAGCCCTTAGATGCTTTTTTCACTCCCACCTATGTGTCTTTGTAACCTGCAGGCTGAAAGAGGGGAAATAAGCCCTTAAAAATACATTTATCTCCTTTCATCTCCTTTTTCTCCCATCTTCAGCCTCTGTGAGTACATGAACTAAAATGGTGAAGAAGCGCTGCCATTTCTAGGTGTGTGAGCTTGGGCAGATTTCTTCATCCTCTAAGCTTCCATTTCCTCATCTGTAACATGGGGGGAGCCGCAGGACCCACCACACTGGGGACCCCGTTAGCATTGCAGGAAAACACTTGCCTGATACCAGGTAAGCACTTGAGAAAAGCCAGTTACTATTATGATTCTGACTCATGGCTGAGCACTTTTTCTCCTATAAGAACTGATAAGAACTGGGGTCTCAACCTAGTTCCTCACAGTGTGGGGGTAGCAGGTTGGGAAGAGAGGTGAGCCGGGCAGGGAGAGTTCTAATGGGCTCAGAGCCTCTTTCTGCCTCAGGGTGGGCTCCTGTGGGAACCTGTGGGAAAGGGGCTGTTGGGTGGAAACAGCTGAGAGTAGCCCTTGTGGGACTGGTGAGGGGGGGGCGATTGGAGGGGCTTCTCCCCACTGGCAGCTCCCTCAGTGCTTGGCCTCTCTCCCTACAGAGAGGGATGGCGTGTGCTGCATTGCCAAGGGAGCGTACCTGGGTATGTGACATAGTCACTCTGGGTTCCAGTTCCTGCTTCACCACTGACTGGCTGGGAGTGTTCAGGCAAAACGTTTAACCTCTGGGAAATGGAGATAACCCAGGGCACCTCCCTTATATAGGGTCCATGCAACGAGTAAATGAGAGAAAGCACATACATTACTTGCCACCCAGGACACACTGGCAGAGTTGCCGTTGCTATACTATGTATCTGACGCCTTGTTATTCCATCCACAGAAGCCCCAGAAAGGAGATCTTATTAGCCCCATTTGGTAGATGAGGAAATTGGGGCTAACCAAGGGCTAGATAACTTCCCTGAGGGTTCACAGTTATGAAGGGTTTAATCCTTTGGCTTCTAGTCATCATCCTCTGTCACCTCCTCAAAATATTTGCAGCTTTCCGTAGTGGAGCTGGGCACCAGTTGGGTGGGAAGCGCTGGTGTTGGACGGCTGGCCCTCCTGTGGGTTCTGTGGTCAAGTTTTTTAGTCTTCTGGGAAAGAGAAGAATGTTCTCATCCAGTTCCTGGGCGGCTGTCCTGGGCGTATTGGCGGAGCCTTGGAGCTGTTGGAAAGAGTTGTAATGTGAGGAATTTTGCTTTGCAAGTAGTCACTTCTCCATCTGTCCAGAGTAAGCCAGAAATGGGGCGAGGGTCCTGTGAAGAACAGGAAGAAGGTTTCCTATTTGTGTGTGACTTGGTTAGGAGATGGCAGTAGGCTGACCAAGAAACCAAGCTAGGACTTTTAAGGGCTGGTGAACCCCCTGGCTTTCAGCATTTCTGTTCTCTTGTCTCTCTGACGTTCGCTTCACTGACCACACCTTAAAGGGGGGAGGGGGATAATCAGAATTATACTCTGAGGGGGAGAGTATGGGAGTGTGTGTGTGTGAATATGTGTATGTAGGGAGTGCTGGGGGGGGGTAATAATCTGCTTCTATGAGGTTTTCATTTCTAGCTGAGCAAGTGCTGTGGTAAGGCAAGTCTGGAAAGCATGCTAGGGGACCTGAGAAAATTTTTGAATGGAAACTACAGTCAACAACTCCATATGATCCACATGTGGCTTTCCCTGAGGCAAGTTTTCAAGTGCATGGTGGCCTCCCCCAGTCACTCCGCAGGCTGCTCTGACACCATTAATATTTGCTGAAGCAAGACCTGAGGTTCATTGCAGAGGGATTACATAATGTATTCCGAAACCAAATGTCAGGGTTTTCCTTTAATTACCCATCCTTTTGAATTGGCTGGGCCACCATCAACCACCATTTATATAGTTTCAGAGTCCATTGGGTAGTTTGGAGGTGCCTACTGTGTGCAGAGGTCCCATGGGGGAACTGAAGAGTTGGGCTTCAGCAGTGACAAGGGTTGGCTGGGAGTTCTGCTCACCTGGTATGCTCTTCTATTCTGTTTGAACTGAGGGAAGTTGTTCAACCGAGGGGTTGTCATCGGCATGGATTCAGGCCGTCTTCTGAGTTGGGGGTAGGGATGGAGGTGGCTGCTGAGAATACATGTGGGTAAAGAACTCCGAGCCTTAAGTTTCAATTCTCATGCTGCCCTGGGACTACTGGATCCTTGCTTCCTTGCCCCTTGCCTTTTCCCCTGGTTCTCCACATTGTCTCTACCTGCCCCAGGTTCAGGACCGTAGCGGTATTCCTGATCACCCCAAAAGAGAAGTTCTGAATTTTGTTCCTGGGACTCCTAGATTGAAAAGCAGAAACGATAAAAGGAGTACCATTGCTTTAGAGGTCCTATTTTTCCCCTCTAGTTTTCTCCCCATTCTCTTGAAAATCAGGCCAGCTCTCTGATGGTGGCCTTTCATTTCGTTTTCTTTTTTGGTTCTGCCTTCATTAAGGTAAGCATGAATTTAATGCCCCAAGAGGCAGGCCGGCGACCCTTCAGGCCAAGTGCCTGGATGTGGCAACGCTATAATAAATATTGAATGGTGAGAGCAATGGAAATTTAACAAAGCCATAACTGAGGAGACCGCAGAGGGGCAGCGGACTGGTTAAGAGGCTGTCGGATGAGCTGGGTAGTATTTCTACTTCAACCTGATTGAAATGTCGACTAAAAATCAATGCTGTTGACTAGTGATAATTTACAACGTTCCCGGTGCTAAGTAGTTCCCCGCTTAAGAATGCGTTGGCTGGGCAGAGATTAGTGCAGGGAGTTGTGTGTGTCACAATGAATCAGACGCATTATAGGTCAGCCCTTTATTTGTTTCATCATGACTTTTACACAGTTGTCATGTAATTTATGGCTGCTTTCACGTTGTCAAACATTTTCATTGCATCTTCTTCTTTAACACACTCCTGACACCGACGCGCTGTCTTGGAAGGCTTGGTGTTATTTCATAATCCGAGAGGAGGCCTATAAACCATCAAATTACACTATCTTCGGGCTAATCTAAATGCGCTGCAGATTAAAATCAGAGCTCATTTGTCCCTGATGCAAATTATTAAGTTCTAATTATAAATATCCATTTAATTACCCCATACATTTTTATTTTGCGGACGCTTTTGAGCACTGCTGTCTGCCGGGGTGGGGGGGGGGGGGGGAGAGATGCATAGGAGACAATCTGCAGTAATTAATGTACACGTCCCAAATGTAAAGGATAAACATATGCTGCTTTGTTTGGTGTATTTATTGATTGATTAGATGTATAGAGACTTTGGCATCGGCACAATCCAAAGTTGAAATCTTTTTAAAAGTGAAAACTATTGAAAAATCTTTCGGGGAAGAAAAAACGAAATAGAGCCAACCAAGAGCTTTCTGCTAGAATACATCATCCTAAACTATGGGATTTTACCAAATTCTGAATTTGAATCAATCTAGATTTTGTAGAAGTTAAGGGTGAGAGAAATCCTAACTGTTTTGCACCTAGAATATGAAATTGTTATAGAAAAAACTGTAACGTTAAAAAAAAAAAAAGTCATCCTTCTTTCCATCCCTGTTGCCATTTTCTG
>NW_026059780.1:0-34375 GCF_023721935.1 Panthera uncia | reverse complement strand
CGCTCTCTCTCTCTCTCTCAAAATAAATAAACGTTAACTTATTTATCTTTATTTTTTATTTTTTATATATAAACTCTTAAAAAAAAAAAAGTTGGACGCTTAGCCAACTGAGCCACCCAGGCGCCCCAGCTTTCGTGTCTCTGTTTCGATGAACACACTCTTGGCCATTGACAGTGTTGAGGACAAGCAGAACTGGCCTGTCCTTTTCACGGTTGAGGCAAGCAGTCAAGTGCACTTCGTGCTTAACGCTGGGGGAGCTCAGCTGTGCGTGCACAAGAGTGCTGGACACTCAGGAGCTGTTGGACGAGTGATAGCAATTGGTACTGATTGAGCACCTACTGCATACCAGGTACAGTTCTGAGTGCGCCATAGTAACAACCCCACAAGGTGGATGTTAGGGCTACCACCAGCCATGTGCAGTTGGCAAGTTCCTCAACACCACCCGCCCCCCACCCCCACCCCGCCGTGCCTCAGCTTCCCCATCTGTAAAGTGAGATAGAATGAAGTCAGACGCCTGGGGCTGCCATGAGGACCAGATGAGCTGCTACATCGTGCAGAGCCCTTGCTTGGCAAAGTGCCTGACAGCCAGGCAGCAGGTGCTCAGTGTCCGCAAGTATTATCTCCGTTTGCAACTTGAGGAAACTGAGGCACAGAAGCCAAGGAAGGCACACGGCAAGTGCAGAGCTGCTTGAGGGGGAACGTTGGAGGGTGATGGAAGTGTTCCACATCCTGCCCCTGGGTACACGGTGTACCCACGTGTAAAAAGATTTGCACACTTCACTGCCCGTGAGTTAGACAGCCACTGCCCCTAAGCAACCTGATTCGCAGCCTGTTTCAACCATTAGAGGGTATCTGACACCACCAGGCGGCTTGGTTGAGAGCACAGTCTCTGGGGCCAGCGTCCTGTGCTCAAGTCCTGTCACCCCCTTACTAATTGCTTGTTTTCCCACCTGCAACATGGGGGTGTGAGTGAGCGAGTTACACAAACTGCTTCCGTGGTACCTGGCGCAAGGTGGAGGGCTATCTGCGGGGCGGGGGGCGGGGGGGGGGTCCTGATGCCCTCCGTGGGCTGTGCGCACGCGGTCCTACCGGGCCTCGGAAAGCCCCTCTCCACCCACACCCCCACCTCCCGCCCCCAGGGCCTGCGACGGGAGATCCAGGCGCACGGGCCGCGGCTGGAGGAGGTGCTGGAGCGCGCGGGCACGCTGGCCTCGCTGCGTAGCCCGGAGGCGGAGGCCGTGCGCCGAGGTCAGGAGCAGCTGCAGGGCGCCTGGGCCGGCCTGCGGGAGGCGGCGGAGCGGCGGCAGCAGGTGCTGGACGCCGCCTTCCAGGTGGAGCAGTACTACTTCGACGTGGCGGAGGTGGAGGCGTGGCTGGGCGAGCAGGAGCTGCTCATGATGAGTGAGGACAAGGGCAAGGTGCGCCCGGGCTGGGGGGTGCGGGGGACCTGGGGGCTCTGGAGCCCGGGGCCGGCCGCTGCCGCCTCATCGCGGGCGCCGTGTGCCCCCAGGACGAACAGAGCACCCTGCAGCTGCTCAAGAAGCACCTGCAGCTGGAGCAGGGCGTGGAGAACTACGAGGAAAGCATCGCGCAGCTGTCGCGCCAGTGCCGGGCGCTATTGGAGATGGGGCACCCGGACAGGTGGGCGGACGGGGGCGGGGCGGGGGGGGGGGATTGGGGTCAGGCGGGGGCGGAGCCAGTTCTTAAGGAATGGCCCAGCAAGATCTGAAGCTTCGCTGGTGGAAATTGGGACACGGTCCCAAATTGGACATTGGAGTGGGAGGGGCCCTCACTGCCCCGAGCTGGAGCCCTCGGATTTCAGCACGTGGTTGGGGCCCCGGATGGAGGGGCAGTGCCCAGGGATGGTTGAGAGGGTGGGGCCAGGGGTACTGGAATTTGAGTGTAGGGATGCGAGGTGATGCCTCAGACTGAGGAGAGAAGGAAGAGCTCAAGACAGGGAAGGGCCTTCTTTCCACCCAGTGTCTGGGAAGTGTCCAGAAGGACAGAAAACCCTGGAGTGCTGTGATTGGGTGTAGCCTGAGACCTCCTGGGTGGCCAGGTGTATGGCCTCCCTAAGGTCAGGAGTAGGGGCCATCTCTGGGAGGCCTGGACGAGGGTTGGGACCTGAGAGGGGGCCCAGGGTTAGACCTCTGTCCTCCTGAGCCAGGAGACGGACTGGAGGTGAGGTGCCTTGGCTGGGGACCCAAGTAGGGAGTTGGGAGCCCCGCCCAGGTCACTGGAGGGGCAGGGGGTGGGACCACAGAGAAGATGGGAGGGGGGAGGGGCAGTGAGCTTGTCAAGCTTAGGGAAGCGGTTTCCCCTGAGCGCTGAGATAGATGCAAGTATTGGGTTCACTGAATCCGAGTCTTGCAGAAAACAGAAGCCCCCGCGAAGGAGTCCAAGCAGGTGCTACTGTGGCCGAAGGTTCAGAGGAAACACAGCCCTGCCCGGAGAGGGGGGGGGGTGGCAGGGGGTCACAGCTCTGTCCTGAAGTCTCGGGGGGCTCCATCCCTGCCCCTCCGTGTCCCCCGTCAGCGAGCAGATCAGCCGTCGGCAGTCTCAGGTGGACCGCCTGTACGTGGCGCTCAAGGAGCTGGGCGAAGAGCGCAGGGTGAGCCTAGAGCAGCAGTACTGGCTGTACCAGCTCAGCCGCCAGGTGGACGAGCTCGAGCACTGGATCGCGGAGAAGGAGGTGGTGGCCGGCTCCCCTGAGCTTGGCCAGGACTTTGAGCACGTCACGGTGAGCACCACCAGTCATGACATTGATACCCGCGGCTACCGCGTATGCTCCTGAGGTTCTCTGGGCCTCAGCTTCCCCAGCCCGAATCCGAGGATGATCATAGCACCCACCTCTTGGCTCCTTTGTGGGCCCCAAGAATTTACCAGAATGGAAGGCGCTTAGGACAATACCCAGCACACACGGTGCCCAAGGTGGTGTCGGTTACTGTCATCGGATTATTTTTCTTGCCGCTGTTATTGCTACAGAGCAAGTGCTCTGTGGGCTGGAGGGGGGCTCGTGTGTACAGGGCCTTGGCCCATGCTGTGTTCCTGGTGGCAGGTGCTGCAGGAGAAATTCTCCGAGTTCGCCAGTGAGACGGGCACGGCAGGGCGGGAGCGGCTGGCGGCCGTGAACCAGATGGTGGACGAGCTGATTGAGTGCGGCCACACGGCGGCGGCCACCATGGCTGAGTGGAAGGACGGGCTGAACGAGGCCTGGGCCGAGCTGCTGGAGCTTATGGGCACAAGGGCTCAGCTGCTGGCCGCCTCTCGGGAGCTGCATAAGTTCTTCAGCGATGCCCGAGAGCTTCAGGGTCAGATCGAGGAGAAGCGGAGGCGACTGCCCCGTCTGACCGCCCCCCCTGAGCCGAGACCCAGCGCCAGCTCCATGCAGCGGACCCTGCGGGCCTTTGAGCATGACCTGCAGCTCCTCGTGTCCCAGGTGGGGCGCCGGTGGCCAAGAGGGGAGGTGGGAGGGCCCGGACAGCGTGGCCAAGGCATGTTGGGCCGTAGAGCAGGCGAAAGTCAGGCTGTAGAACAGATCGACGTTAGACAGTAGAACAGATGAAAACAGACCACAGAACAGGGAGAAGCCAGATGATGGGGCAGGCAGAAAACCGCCTGATTGCTTGGTGCGTAGAACTCAGGCAGTGTGGGGGGAAAGGTGGTACAGAATGTCTGATAGAAATCAGACCGTTTCTCCAATGGCAGGGGTTCTCCTAGAAACTGTGAAGGGAATCTTTTCCAAATCCACATGGAGAGCCTAAAGGAAATTTCAGAGGGTTAAGAGAAATTTGGCTCTGGGGCAGATAGAAATTTGATAGGTCTCGGATGGTATCCTATGATTTTCCTGCAAGAACTTTGATGGGAGTGGGTTTCATGGAAATGACAGTGGAGCTGTTAGACTGTCAGACTGTTAGAAATCAAGCAGGGAGACTGATAGTGATTAGGCAGTGGATCTGATAGAAATATGGTGGTCACTCCAAAAGAAGTCAGGCGGCTGAACCAATAGGGAGTGAGTGGCCGGTCTGGTAGAACTCACATGGCAAAGCCGATAGAAATTGAGTAGGAGACCTAATAGTAACTGAATAAGCATTCTGAAGGAACTTGGGCAGTAGGTAGTAAGTCTGAAAAAAAAAAAAAAAAAACTGAGTGAAGAAAAAAATGGACAGTATGTCTACTCAACATCAGGGTGGAAAGAGGTTTCCTGAAGGAAATCAGATCGGTCTGTACTGAGGTAGAGGCAGACCCAGTGGAAGTAGGGCTCTCAGACCAAAAGAAATCAGGCAGCGGACTGAAAGAAACCTGGTCATAGGTCCAAAAGCAGTCAGAACGCAGGTGAGTCAATGACAAACAGGCAGCAGACGTGAGTGAAACATGGTATGGGTCTAAGAAGCAATCAGAAAGTGGGCAACCCAAACAGAAATCAGGCAGCGGATAAGGGGGAGAGCCAGTTGTGGGATCACAAGGGTGGCGGCTCATTACACCTGGCCAGCCGAGGCAGGGCGGGGCCCGGATGCGGGGGGCGGGGCCTGGCTCCCGAGGAGGGCCGGCGCTGGACCTGGCATGCCCCGCAGGTACGGCAGCTGCAGGAGGGGGCAGCCCAGCTGCGGACGGTGTACGCGGGTGAGCACGCAGAGGCCATCGCCAGCCGGGAGCAGGAGGTGCTGCAGGGCTGGAAGGAGCTGCTGGCAGCCTGTGAAGACGCCCGCCTGCACGTCAGCTCCACGGCCGACGCGCTGCGATTCCACAGCCAGGCCCGTGACCTGCTCTCCTGGATGGACGGCATCGCCGGCCAGATTGGGGCAGCTGACAAGCCCAGGTGCCCCTCATCCCACCTCGGGCTCCCTACCTGCCTCTGGGCACCACCCCCCTCCCCGCCGCAGCCCATCGGCAGTCCCCTTCCCTGAAGAAATCTCAATACCCAACTGCCAGGCACTGGACGAAATGCTTCATGTGTGCTATGACCCCTTGTCAGGCCTGGCCTTGGCAGCTCAGGGCATCCTCTTGCCTTCTGGCCTTCCCAGTTGCCCACTGCTGCCCTCCCTGTGTCACATCACGGAGTGGGCTGCAGCCAGGATAGGGAAAGCAAGGTGTGGGACTGCATTTGTGGCTTAACCTAGTGGGTGGAGGGCACTGATTTATTGCTGACCTGACGCTTCAAAGTGAGCGGCCAACAGAAACCCATCCCGCGGTGATGGGGACCCAAGGGCTTTCCATCACTTGGCCCCAGAAGTTGCAGTCGCTGAAGAGGAGAGAAAGATCGCATGGGAGGTTTCAGGGACTAAACCTGCACTCCCATCTGTCAGCCCAGGAGCCCCAACCTGTCTGCGGGGGAGGCTGGGAAATGTAGTTCAGCAGCGTGTCCAGGAAGACAGGGATTTGGAGAGTGGTGACTCTGACTGTGAGGCCTTGCCTACATTCATTTACTCAGCAAATATTTCTTGAATGCCTACTGTGCGTGGATGGTTAGCAAGACCAAGCTGCTTCCCTGATGCTGCTTACATTCTGAGCATAGAGGCAGGCAACAAATAAATTAAAAAGCACCTAATATTATTTCAGGTAGTAATAAGCGCTCGGAAGACAAAGCAAGGTAAGGGGATGAGGTGCTAGCTGGCAAGGCCTCTCTGAGGATGTGATGTTTGAATGGAGGCCTAAAGGAAGTGATGGTGAGTTGCGTAAAGTTTGGGGGAAGTGATGGTGAGTTGGGTAAAGTTTTGGGGAAGTGATGGTGAGTTGGGTAAAGGTTTTTTTTTTGGGGGGGGGAAGAGTTTTCCAGGTGGAAGGATCAGCAAGTGCAAAGACCCCGAGGTAGGTTGTATTTTGAGGAGGAGCTAGACGATCATTACGGTTGGATGGAGTGAGTGGGGGTGGGGGAGAGTAGAGAGTGGTAGGAAATGAGCTGGGAGGGGCAATAGGGCATGGTGAGGAGTTTGCCTTTTTCCCTGAGTTGGGAGCCGTGGGAGACTTCACTGCAGGGGAGTGATGTGATATGAGGTACATTTGAGAAAGATTACTCCAGATGCCTTGTGGGGAAAGGAGTACAGAGAACAGGGGTAGAAACAGGTGCACCAGCCAGGAGGCTGCTGCTATAATCCAGGTGAGAGATGATGGGGGCTTGGTTCAGTGTGATGGTTGTAGAGATGGGGAGAAGTTATTCATTTTAGGAATTAAAAAAAAAACGTTTATTAGGAAAAATTTCAAATGTACACAGAAGTTGTGATAACAGTACAGTGAACCCCCACGCAGAGAATGAACACCCATCAACATTTGGCCCACCTTGTTTCATCTGTGTGCTCCCCAACTCCCCCTCCACCCCTTGCTGAGTTCTTTTAATACAAAATCTCAGAGGTGTCACAGCATTTCACAGTGTGTGTTTTAAAGTTATAGATGTCCGGTCTGACTGATGAATTAGCTTCAGGGGCTGAGAGAAAAAGAGGAGTCCATGGATGAATGGGTGAATTTACTGAGATGGAGAACTTCAGAGGAGGGCACTTTTGGGAAATAGATCATTCCAGACGTACTAAGTCTTAGGCAGGAATCATTATAATTCAGGATCTTCAGAAGCAAGTTTGGCTGTATTAAGTCTTGCAAAGCTATGCTTGCTGACTGGGGGAACCTTCAGAAGTTTGGGATTTGTTTCGGCATAGGATAGCTGAGAACAGCACTGTCCAGTAGATACATAATGCAAGCCACAGATGTGAGCCACATATATAATTTAAGCTTTTCTTGTAAACACATCAGAAAAGTACAGGGGTGTCTGGCTGTCTCAGGCAGTAGAGCACACAACCCTTGATCTCAAGGTTGTAAGTCTGAGCCCCAGGTTGGGTGTGGAGATTACTTTAAAAAAATTTTTTTAACTCAATAAAAAAGTACAAAGAGGCAAGTGAAAATTAATTTCAGTGATTCATTTTACTAACCCAAATATATATCATTTCAACATGTAGTCAGTATTAAAATTATTGAGGAGCACCTGGCTGGCTCAGTCGGTAGAGCATGCGACTCTTGATCTCAGGATCATGAGTTCAAGCCCCATGTTGGGAGGTAGAGCTTATTTAAAAAAAATTAAGAATATATCTTAATGTTTATTTATATTTGAGAGAGAGAGAGAGTGTGAGCAGCGGAGGGGCAGAGAGAGGGAGATACAGAATCCGAAGCAGGCTCCAGGCTCTGAGCTGTCAGCACAGAGCCCAATGTAGGACTTGAACTCACAAATTGTGAGATCATGATCTGAGCCAAAGTCAGGCGCTTAACCGAAATTGAGTTGCCCAGGCGCCCCCAAAATATTTTTTTTAATAAATAAAATCATTGGGCTATTTTACAGTCTTCAGAATAGGATGTGTACTTTATACTTCAACACATCTCAATTCAGACCAGCCACATTTCAAGGGCTCACTTGCTACCCAGGTCTAGCGGCTGCCTGCCGTTTGGATAGCCCAGACTTGGAAAGTTCAGATCATTGGCCAGTGGAGCCTTCAGAAGCTTAGCTTTAAAAAGTTAGAACAATTAGATCTTGACGCCTGAGGTTAGAATCACCAGAATGTGCCATTTGAGCACCTTGGAAAAAGTTGGAGTCACTGAGTCAGTGAAGAGCTTGGCCCCTCAGCACCTGGCCTGACAAGGTGGGTGTCCTGAGATGCTACCAAACAGCTGGCTCAGGGATCTGGGTTCATCCGGGACTGGCATCTGCCATGGGGGCCTGGAGAGGCTATCTGAGGCTCAGATTCCCGCCCCCGACCACTGTAGGGACGTGTCGTCAGTGGAGGTGCTCATGAACTACCACCAGGGCCTGAAGACTGAGCTGGAGGCACGGGTGCCTGAGCTGACAGCCTGCCAGGAGCTGGGGCGCTCTCTGCTGCTCAACAAGAGTGCCATGGCTGACGAGGTGGGAAGGGGCGCGGGGGTGCCCCTCTGCCATCTGTGCCCGTTGGGGCAGGAACCTCCCTTGACGCCTCTCCTACCCACCTACCACTCCCAGATCCAGGCACAGCTGGACAAGTTGGGAACCAGGAAGGAGGAGGTGTCAGAGAAGTGGGACCGCCATTGGGAATGGCTGCAGCAGAGTGAGTGGGGGCCCAGATGCATGGGGTTCAAGGGCACAGGGATTTGCATGTTTGGAAAGGCCCAGAGGGTGACCCAGCATGCTTTGTACACCACTCATGGGTGCCCAGCAGCAAACATGATGGCCTGGAGGGCGGCGGTGGACAAGAGGACTGTCTTGCCATTGAATCTCTGGTGGTGGACACCTAGGGGAGAAGCTGGTGCCCTCAGAAATACCCCCAGCCCCTCTCATTCCTGCAGAGCCCAGAGTGGTCAGGGCTGGGATACAGAAAGCGGGAAGATGTGGAGGGGGCGGGGTGGAGGGCCAGAGAAAACAGCCAGTGCCCTGTGAAGGGCCCACAGGTGCACCCTTCACCCTCACCCCCAATGTCTCCCCTCAGTGCTGGAAGTGCACCAATTTGCCCAGGAGGCAGTGGTGGCCGATGCCTGGCTGACAGCCCAAGAGCCGCTCCTGCAGAGCCGGGAGCTGGGCAGCAGCGTGGATGAGGTGGAACAGCTTATCCGGCGACACGAGGCCTTCCGCAAAGCGGCTGCAGCCTGGGAAGAAAGGTTCAGCTCTCTGCGGCGCCTGACCACGGTCAGCACCCGAGATCCTGCCCACCCCCCCATCCCCATCCATCTATATGAGACAGACATACCGGGACTGGAACTTGGTACTCAGTGCTGAGTTGAGTGAGGGCTGAGGCAGACCCTCACTGGGCTCCCAGTCCAGTGGGGGAGAGGAAGGGGACAGACCTGTCACCAGACAGTGACACCCCAGGGCTGGGATGGGGGAAACACAAGGTGCTGTGGGAGCCCGGAGCACTTGTCCTGGCGTAGGGGGAGGCCTATCTGAGTGAGACTTGAAGAATGAGGAAAGACCCTTGTTTCAATGCCCTAGATGTTTGCCAAGGAAGAAAGGAATTAAGTTCCTGGCAGGGAGAAAACATGGACGCAGGCCTGCACAACCTTGCCTTGTCAGTAATAGAAACTATTAAACTGCATGGTGTGGGAGGCAACCCAGAGGCGTCTTCCCAGACCGCCCCCCTCCCCACGCCCCTTTACCTGACCCTGGCCCCTCCCTTCCCAGATAGAGAAACTCAAGGCGGAACAGAGCAAGCAGCCCCCGACGCCCCTGCTGGGGCGCAAGTTCTTTGGAGACCCCACGGAACTGGCGGCCAAGGCAGCGCCCCTACTGAGGCCAGGGGGCTACGAGAGGGGCTTGGAGCCCCTGGCTCGTCGGGCCTCGGACACACTGTCCGCAGAGGTGCGGACCCGGGTGGGGTACGTGCGCCAGGAGCTCAAGCCCGAGCGCCTCCAGCCGCGCATCGACCGGCTGCCGGAGATCCCGGGGAGGGTGGAGACTCCAGCCCCGCCGGCCGCACCCGAGGATGCGGCGGAGACCCCCGGGGCCCTCGCGGCGGCGGAGCAGGTCCGGCCGCGCCCAGAGCGCCAGGAGTCAGCTGATCGCGCCGAGGAGCTGCCCAGGAGGCGGCGACCGGAGCGTCAGGAATCGGCCGAT
Organism: Panthera uncia; assembly: GCF_023721935.1. Lineage (NCBI taxonomy): Eukaryota > Metazoa > Chordata > Mammalia > Carnivora > Felidae > Panthera > Panthera uncia. The sequence continues at coordinate 24,816 of NW_026059780.1, read as the reverse complement.
CAACCCGAGGAGGCTGCGCGGAGGCGACGGCCAGAGCGGCAGGAATCCGCGGACCACGAGGCGGCACACAGCCTCACCCTGGGCCGCTATGAGCAGATGGAGCGGCGGCGCGAGCGGCGCGAGCGGCGGTTGGAGAGACAGGAGTCCAGCGAACAGGAGATGCCTACCAGAGGAGAGCTGGCCAAGGGGTGAGGCCCTCAGGTGCCCAGGGAATGAGGGAGCGGGGACACGGAGAGCTCCTGGAGCCACGCGGGCCCGTGGGGGGGGGGGGCTGCTGGGGCTCAGAACTGCTTACTGCCCTGGTACCCATTTTGCAGAGGTGCAAACAGGCTGAAGGAGACGAGGAGAGGTGCCCATGGTCCCACAGTGGCAGTTCTGTTGGAGGAAAGGACTTAGCTACTGAGTTCTGGCCCCTGCCTAGGTGGTCCAGGCAGGGATTTTGTCCTCCCTGCACCTCAGTTTCTCTACTGGGCTAATGGTGAAACCATCTTCTAACCCTTCATCACAGGCTTTCTCCACCATTTAAACTGCGGGCTACTGTCATCTCCATTTTATGGATGGGGCAACTGAGGCTCAGAGAGGGCAAGTCAATCAGTTTGGATGAAGCAGGACTGGAACACAGGCCTTTCAGAGTCCAGTGTTAACCAGAGCATGATGGGCAGATTGATCTTATCAGCTGTATCCCCACTAAGAGACCATTGGTCAAATATGTTTTGGAGACAATGACTTCTTGACTCCTTTTTAATTTTGCATATCATGAACGTTTGCTGAGTCCCCATTCTGTATGTGGTATGTGCTAGAGCAGTGGCCACACCAGCCTCAGCCCTGTTTGGGTGGAGATCCCAGTCCAGTGGGGGAAACAATGGATAGTGATGACCCAAAATGACCAAAGAAGTCCGAGGGGCTTGGGATCTCAGGGGGTGGGTGGGGAAAAAAGGCAGCATAATGTACAAAGGCTTGAAGGCACCAGTTTGGATTTTTCTATGGCTAAAACTCAAAGGAGAGGTTCTGTCCTCCAGCAGACATATTCCAAGTACCTATGGTGTACAAGGCAAGCATCTGAGAAAGGTAGCTGAAGAAGTGAACAGGGGCCTGGCATCTCAGGCTAAGAGGTGGAGGCTCCTCCAGCCAAAACCAAGCTGGTCCCTGGGAGAGGGTGCCCCCAGTTCCATTGGGTCTTTCGGCTTCCCCCTCCCAGGAAGGCCACCCTGGCTGACATTGTGGAGCAGCTGCAGGAGAAAGAAGCAGGCCCAGGGCTCCCTGTCGGGGTAAGTTGAGCCTCAGGATGGGTGGGGGTATGGGGAACCCTCTCCTCCCAGCAGGAGTCAGAAACACCAATGCCTAGCCCTGCTTCCCGCCTCTCCCTCCCCATCTGAACCCTGCAGAGATTCTCAGGGGGTGATGGAAAGGGCCCCCAGATGCCTCCCACAAACTGAAAATCTCTCCTTAAGAAAGATAAGGCCACCAACCTAAGGAGACTCCTACTCCCCTCTACACACAGACTCCACACTCTTCCCACATCTGTCCTAGACTTTCTCTAACCCGGTGGGGGGTTCACATATCCTCACAGACAGCCACACACACACAGAAGTCCCAGATTCCTCCTACAGACAGCCGGGACATCAACGTGCCTGCACACCCACCTCCAAAGAGCTAGCGCTTTCCTCCCTAAGATCGAGAGCGATTACAAACCCAGGAGTCCTGACAGTCTCACTCCCGACACCGATGGGGCCCCTAAAAGTTGGGTCTCCAGCCCTGAGGCCCTCCCATACTCGCCTCCAAGACAGATGGGATCCCCCAGACTCGTGAGTCCCCCAGGCAGATGGCTCCAACACCCCCCCTATGGACAGCACCCCTCTTCCCCCTCCCTCCACACAGCCGTCGCTGCCTCAGCCTCGTGAGCTTCCCCCAGGCCGCCTGCCCAACGGGCTTGAGCCGCCCGAGCGGACACCTCGGCCGGACCGGCCGCGGGCACGGGACCGGCCCAAGCCGCGACGGCGGCCGCGGCCCAGAGAGGGTGGTGAGGGCGGGGGAAGCCGGCGCTCGCGCTCCGCCCCGGCCCAGGGCGGCTCCGCCCCCGCGCCTCCGCCACCGCCCACTCACACAGTGCAGCACGAGGGCTTCCTGCTGCGCAAGCGCGAGCTCGACGCTAACCGCAAGTCGTCCAACCGGTGAGCGTGTGGGCGGGGTTTTGGAAGGCGGGTCCCAAGCTCAGAGTGTCCAATAAATGAATAGATGGGCCTGGGGGTGGTACTAAACTTCCTGGAGTCCTACGGGTGGCGGGGGTAGGCGGGGCCTGAAGAGGGGCGGGGCTCCAAGGACTCGAATCTTTGAATTGGAGGAACGGGACTTAGGGTTTAGTTCGGTGGCCAAGGGGGTGGAGCTTAGGTGGGGAGCTGGACCGTAAAGGAAGAAAATATTCCAAATGTAAATAAATTGCCACCCAAACTCATAGCAACCAACTCAGGAGCTAACTATAGAGCTAATGGCAAATTGGATTTGGGGTCTAGCCTACAGGGTTCCAATGGTTTGTAAGGTGAAGCTTGGAGAGGTCATCCAACCTCTCAATGAATGGGGTGGATCCATCCTCGAAGTTTCAAATTGTTGCCGGGGTGGCTGGAGAGGTCTGAAAAGGGACAGAGCCCAAGCTCTGAGGTCTGAGGTAGGGGGCACATGCAGATGTCTAAATAGCGACTTACTTTTGGAGTTCAGCTCATGTTTGTCCAACCCTTTTTTTGTCCAACTGTGAGGCAGAATCTGGGGAGAGGTGGCCAGCGAGCAGAGTGAGGCCTAGACCCAAGATGTGAAAAGAGCAAAACAGGTTGAGGTTTTGCCTTGAGGCAGTCTTTTTTCCTGGTAGTGAGGCCAAGGTGAGAATAAAGGGGCACCTTCTGTGTATTTCACTCAAGAGACTTCCTTCTCCTTTGAGGCTTTGGCCGAATAGGAGATAGGCATTTCTCATACAAGACACAAGACGCAGAGATCTCCTTTCAGGGGATTCCATGGTGGGTGAAGGAGTAGGCAAGGAACACGCCCAAGCAAAGGCTTATGGAGAAGACAGCTTAAGTCTTGCCTTCAGGAAATTCAGTATGGGAGGGGAAATGGAAGGGCAGGCCCAGCAGGGGTCAGCATAAGGCTTGGAACTGAGAGTCTTAGAGTCTCCCCTTAGCTCAGGAACATCCATAAGGAAGAGCACCCCAGACACATGGCCCGGCTAAGGCAAAGGCCCAAGAAGAAGGAAGGCTCAGGTGTTTTCAGCCATGAAAGGTATTAATGAAGAGTTCCCAGGCAGAGTGCTGTGACTCTGCCTTGAGCCCCATATCGTCACCCCAGGTCTTGGGTGAGCCTGTACTGCGTTCTCAGCAAGGGGGAGCTGGGCTTCTACAAGGACGCCAAGGGTCCGGCGTCTGGGGGCACACACGGCGGGGAGCCACTGCTCAGCCTGCACAAGGCCACCAGCGAGGTGGCTAGTGACTACAAGAAAAAGAAGCACGTCTTCAAGCTCCAGTGAGCCCCCCAATGGGCAAGGGGGAGGGATCCAAGGCCCGACTCCCCTTCCCCCCCAGCAATACCCTGCTTCCCTGGAGGATAGTTGGTGGATGGGTGGGCCGGGCCCCTGCCCCAGATTCCCCAAGTTCTGTGTCCCCTTCCTACAGGACCCAGGATGGCAGCGAGTTTTTGCTCCAGGCTAAAGATGAGGTGAGATCTGGTCCTTTCTCTCCCCTCTCTGGACCTCAGGAGCAACCTGGCTGGCTGGTTTCTGGCCCAGAGTGATGCAACTGTGAGCCAGAAACACAAGCCAGAGTCACCAGGCTATGATGGGAAAGCCTATTGACAGTGAGAGCCCAGAGGAAGTTCCTAACCTAAGGAGGGGGGGAGGGGAGGCAGGGACCTGGAGGGCTGCCTGGAAGCCCCAGGACAAAGTCCAACCTCCTTGCCTTGGCCCCTGAAGCACCACTGGAAAGATAAAAGATGGGAGTTAGTGAAAAAATGGGATGATGCAGGCAGAGAAGAACCAGAGGTGCAGAAATACAAAGCATTAACTGAGCTGGTGGAGGGTTCAAGGAGGAAGGATCCCAGAAAGGTTCCCAGGGGTTGTGGGCCATTTGGAGGGGGTTGGAGTTTGTCCTAAGGGCATTGGGAAGCCATGGCAGAGTCTGAGCAAGATTGGGGGGTAGAGGTTACAGTGATGTCTAAGAAAGATCCTTTGGCAACAATGTGCAGGGTAGACTGGGGAGAGGGACAGAGGAGGTGTGGAGCCCAGGAGGCAACCAGGACAGGCACCCACATGTGAGGGCACAAGGCTGGCCCCCAGCCGGCCTGTGGGGAGGGGAGGAGGGGGTGGAAGAGAGTGAACCATGGGACTGAGGCTAAGGGGAGAGGTCAGGGGAGGAGCAGGCATGGAGGTGGTTTAAAGAGATGTTGAAAATAATAATGCTCATCATCTCATTCATTCTTACCAGAGGCTCTGGGGTAGGCCTGTATTCTCTCCCTGCCAATTTACTTTTAACATGGAGATGAAAACAGTTTTCCATTCTAGGGTTCTTATGAGAACTAAGTTGATACATACAGAGTACTTACATGGCCTGGTAAAGGTCAGTGCTCTATAAATGTCGCTGATGTTATCATTGTTTGTGTTGTTGTTTATCTCTATAGTGGGTGTTAGATATAATCCTATTGCATAGGATTAAGTGAATTAATCCACAGAAGCACTTACAACAGAGCCTGGCACATCTTGAAGTGCTATGCGACGGTTTGCATTATTGTTATCACCCCCATTTAATAGACTGGAAAACGGAAGTTCAGAGGGCAGTCCGATTCCAGGCTCATCTATTACTCAGTCTGCCTTCTTCCAAATCGGGACTCTGTGCCCTGTCTCTCTCCCCCAGGAGGAGATGAACGGCTGGCTGGAGGCTGTGGCCGCTTCAGTGGGAGAACACGCCGAGATCGCCCGCTGGGGGCAGACACTACCTACCACGTCCTCCACGGATGAGGGCAATCCCAAGCGGGAGGCAGGGGAGCGCAGGGCCAGCGGGCGCCGGAAGTGACTTCCCACCCCCTGGGCCTGACCCATCCCCGCCCCTTCTCTCCGCACTGTGGGCACAAAGACACTTTCTCTTCCGCAGGGGCGGGAGCCCCTAGTTCCACCAACACTGCGGACGCGCCAAGATGGGCACTGGAAAGGAGGGGACTTCTGCACTCCAGGAAGTGGTGGGGGGATTGATGCCCCTATAGCCATATCTCGGCCCCTTCCTGCTCGCCACCCCACCCCAGGTGCTGGGGCTCCATTATTTTTATGCAATAACTGAGTTGGGAGGGGCGGGTAAGGGGCCAGTTGAGCCAAGCCCCCTGCCCCGATCCCCAGATCCTGCCCCAAGAAGCTGGGGTGGTAGGGGCGATAATTCCTGCCCCCCTCTCCGCCCTAGGGATGGGCATGGGGCCGCTGGTGAGGTCCCCTGGACCATCCAGGGTGCTAGGGGGTGGGGAGGGGACGTCTCCTCCCCGCCTTTACCTCACTTCCAATGCTGCCTTGATCTCTGTCTGGGAAGGAGGAGTGAAGGGGCCTTAGCCCCTGCACTCCGCCGTCTCAGAGCCATGCGGTTAATTCCTGACTTAGTTTATTTTTGCAAAACGTCGACCTCCTCCTCCCCCGCCCCGCATCCGCGAAGGCTTTTAATGGGAGGGGCGTCAAAGCTCAAAACTGTCTTCCTCTCTCCTCCCCCCTCCAGCTGTAAATGCCGCTACGTGAGGGGAGGGGCGAGGGGAAGCCCTCCCCCCTGCATGCTTCTGGCAGAAGCACCTCCCTAGGGAGTGGGGGAACCGGGTTGTGGGCAGCCCCCATAGCCACCTGGCGGAGCCGCTGGGGCCCAGGGGTGTGGGGCGGTGTGGCAGGCGCACACTGTATGTACCTATAATAAATACTTTGGCTTTGACGGTCTATGCTGGTTTGTTCGCGTTTCATGGGCTGCGCCTGAGAGGGGGTGCGGGGGGAGGGGAATGGAGGGTGGCGCGGGGAGAGACTGCGGCTGCAGAGAACATTTAGATGTCCCCTTGATGTGAACTAACTTCGGGGTCTAAACACACGTCCCCGACGAAGCACCTAGATTCCATTCCTAAAATGGGAACCATTCCTAGGGGAATGTTTTGCTAGCCCTTGTAACTAAACTTCCCCAAAACAGCCTTGCGGTGCGCCCCGTCCAGCACAGGAAAGGCGGGTCCCTTTAAGGAGGCGGAGAATTTAACTGCGACGGGTGAGCGCTGTGTCCAATCGCCGGTGGCCCTGGGAGTCTCCAGGCCAATGAGCAGGCAGTGGGGGGCGGGACCCGAGTGTAGACCCGGAAGCGGGTGCTGGCCGGCCGGCTCGCCCGGGGGCCATGGCAGCCGCGGCACCTGCAGCAGAAGGGGTCCCGAGTCGGGGGCCTCCGGGGGAGGTGATTCATCTGAACGTGGGAGGCAAGAGGTGAGTGTAGGAGATTCCTGAGGCCCCCACCTCGGGGACCGGGAACGGGGTGGGAGTACCGCCTCTCTCTGGGGGAATCCCTGTCCATCAAGGATTGCTCCGCCCCCTGCTGAAAGCGCGAGTGCTCGGACTGGCGCCCGGGATGGCGGTGGGGTAAGGAGCTACATTCCTTCCCTCCTTCCATCCTTCCATCCCCTACTGTGCGCTCACTTTCCCCGCTTAGGTTCAGTACCTCTCGCCAGACTCTCACCTGGATCCCAGACTCCTTCTTCTCCAGGTGATCGGGAGAGACAGTTTGGGTCGGGTGGTGGGGGGCAGGACGAGAGGGTATGGGAAAATCTAATGCCCCACTCACCCTCCCCACCCTCCACCCCCTTCACACACACACACTTGCCCTTTACACCTACTCTGCATCCCCTCCCAACAGTCTTCTCAGCGGACGCATCTCTACACTGAAAGATGAGACTGGAGCTGTGAGTAGGGCAAGAGCTGAAACGGGGCAGCGGGTAGGAGGAGGGACAGGAGCCCCACTCAGCCCCGTGTTTTGTCCCATCCATCCTCTGCCCCCCTTCCCGCAGATCTTCATCGACAGGGACCCCACCGTCTTCGCCCCCATCCTCAACTTCCTGCGCACCAAAGAGTTGGACCCCAGGTTTGCATGGGGATAAAGGGACCCCACTGTCTTCACCTTCTTCCCTTCAGAATGTTCACCTAAGCTCCTCGATCATATTTAAATCGTGTCCTTAGAATTTACCCCAAACACCACACACGCACATTTTCACTGCCCATATATAATAACATCACTCCTTAGAGTCTTGATCCAGTCAAAATTTGCTACCTCTTGGGACTCTTTGTACAGTTTTGAAAACTTCCTCCTTAGAATTCTCCACTCACTCCCATTTCCCAGACTCTGACCCCTAGTCAATTCTACTACCCAGGGGTGTCCACGGTTCCAGCCTCCTCCACGAAGCCCAGTTCTATGGGCTCACTCCTCTGGGTAAGTGGGGCCCCCATGAGCATCCTCACTGCATAGAAAACAAGCCCCAGCTCTCAAGATGCTCCCTCTTCCCCTCTCTTGAAAGAAGTTTAGGTTAGAGCCAAGAGCACTGGATTTGGTCCTGGATCTGGGGGATGGGGGTGGAGAATGAGATTGGTAAGGGGGTTAGAATCTGCCTCAGTACCCCCCAAGTCCCAGCATGGAGTTATTCTGCTTCAGTTCGACGCCTGCAGCTGCGGGAGGAGTTGGACCGATCTTCCTGTGGAAACGTTCTCTTCAACGGTTACCTGCCTCCACCAGGTGGGCACAGCTAAGGGATGGAGGGGAGGGAGGGTGGACTAAAGACTACATTTCCCATAAGGTCACAGCCCTTGCTGTGAGCCCTGTGCTTACCTGTGCTGTGAGCCCTGAGACATGATGGGAGTTTTAGCCTTATATCAGAGGCTGGACTGATGCTTGGAAAGGAAGTAGGAACTCACTTCCAATGAGGCAGTGGGCCAGCTAGTCCCCTGAGGCTAGGATGTATGTTCTGGAGCCTGATGGGGGTTGTAGTCCACGTTTGATTTCCCTGTGAGGAAGCTTAGAAGAAATAAAATAAAACATTTTGCATGGAGGTGGAAATATTAAGGGGAATTATTGACCATAATCTCCATGGGACCTTAGATCAGCAACCCCACTGGCCATGGAAGATATGCCTCAGTGGTTACTGGAAACCCAGCATGGGGCTCAAACTCACAACCCCGAGATCAAGAGTCACATACTCAGGGCACTTGGGTGGCTCAGTCGGTGAAGCATCCGACTCTTGATTTTGACTCAAGTCATGATCTCATGGTTTGTGAGTTCAAGCCCCACATCAGGCTGGCTGCTGTCAGCATGGAGCCTGCTTTGGATCCTCTGTACCCCTCTCTGTCTGCCCCTCCTCTCCTTGCTCGCTCTCTCTCAAAAATAATTAAAATAAACATATATAAAATAAGAGTTGCATACCCTTCCGACTGAACTAGCCAGGCACCCCATAAAGGAGTCATTTTAAGTAGAAGCTTTAGGGGCACCTGGGTGGCTCAGTCAGTTGAGTGTCCAACTTTGGCTTATGTCATGATCTTGCGGTTTGTGAGTTCAAACCCCGCGTTGGGCTCTGTGCTGACAGTGTAGAGCCTGCTTGGGATTCTTTCTCTCTCCCTCTCTGTTCCTCCCCCACTTGTGCGCTCTCTCTCTCTCTCTCTCTCTCTCTCTCTCAAAAAATAAATAAATAAACTTAAAAAAATAAATAGAAGTTTTCTATCACTGCCTTCATACCATAAATAAGTAAATGTGAAAATGAAACCCTGAAATAACAGTTATGATGCTACTGCCTTGCCAAAGAAATTGGCTTACATTTCTTTCTTTTCTTTTTTTAATTTTTTTTAAATGTTTTATTTATTTTTGTGAGAGAGAGCAAGAGAGTGCAAGTGGGAGCCAGGGAGGGACAGAGGGGGTGAGCACCGAAGATCCCAAGCGGGCTCTGCGCTGACAGACTGTGAGATCATGACCTGAGTCACCCAGGCGCCCCTAGGCTTCCATTTCTTTTCTCTTCTTTTTTTTCTAACATTTATTTATTTTTGAGACAGAGAGAGACAGAGCATGAACGGGGGAGGGTCAGAGAGAGGGAGACACAGAATCCGAAGCAGGCTCCAGGCTCCGAGCTGTCAGCACAGAGCCCGACGCGGGGCTCGAACTCACGGACCGCAAGATCATGACCTGAGGTGAAGTCGGTCGGTCGCTTAACCGACTGAGCCACCCAGGCGCCCCTAGGCTTCCATTTCTTAAAACAGAACATTAGCAAATACTGAAAAGATAGCACCGTTATGGTAGTGCCAAACTGATTCGGCCCTTGTGATGTGCTCAAAGGAACAGAAAAGGCAGTAACTTGCTGGGTGATTCCGTGTCCTTTCGTGCCACGTCCCCACACCACTGAGAATCTTTTCGCCCGGGACACTATGCCCCCACGTGTGGGGAAGTCGGCTTCTGGCGCATTTGAAGCGCTTGCTACGTGGCAATTATTACAGCTATTGTCACTCTGCTCCTTCTCCACGCCACAGCGTTCCCAGTGAAGCGGCGGAACCGGCACAGCCTGGTGGGGCCCCAGCAGTCGGGGGGACGCCCAGCCCCTGTTCGACGGAGCAACACGATGCCCCCCAACCTGGGCAATGCAGGGCTGCTGGGCCGAGTGCTGGATGAGAGGGCCCCTCCCTCCCCATCGGGTATGTTTCTGTCTCCTGGGAGACTGGGGCAGCCAGTGGGGTCCCTGCGCCCCTGCCCTGATCCCTGCTTTTCCCCCCACAAGGGCCACCAGAGGAGCCGGGGATCGTGCGCCTGGTGTGTGGACACCACAACTGGATCGCTGTGGCCTATACCCAGTTTCTTGTCTGCTATAGGTGCTCGGGGAGGGGGGTGGCCGGAGGCTCAAGCCCTGTTGGTGGGGAGGGCTTGCGGTGAGGGCTGATGACATCCCCCAATCCTCCAGGCTAAAAGAAGCCTCTGGCTGGCAGCTGGTGTTTTCCAGTCCCCGCCTGGACTGGCCCATCGAGCGACTGGCACTCACAGCCCGGGCGCTCGGTGGGGCTTTGGGTGAACATGACAAGATGGTGGCAGCGGCTACAGGCAGCGAGATCCTGCTGTGGGCTCTGCAGGCAGAAGGCGGGGGCTCCGAGATAGGTATGGCGCCGCGACTTTTCCAGAACCTTCTTTCTGCCCTTTAGAATTACGCTTCACCCTGTGGTCTGTTAGGATTCTCTTCCACCCCGTTGGAATTCTCTGGCCTGTTAACCCACTCTGTAAGTTCTTACACCCATGGGGATTCTTTGCATTATTAAGATGCTCCAACCCTTTAGAATTCCGTATCCTGTTCGAATTCCTTGGCTTGTAGAAAAATCCACCCACGTCCAGAATTCCCTGCCCTGTTAGACCTCCATGCCAGGGGAATCCCAGAGCCGGCTAGAGTCTATGTTCCCATTAGACATCTCTGTTTGCTTTATTTTTTGTTTTAATGTTTTATTTATTTTTGAGAGAGAGAGAGAGTGTGTGTGAGGGGGGCAGGGGCACAGAGAGAGGGAGACAGAATCCGAAGCAGGCTCCAGGATCTGAGCCGTCAGCATAGAGCCCAATGCAGGCCTCGAACTCACAATGTGAGATCATGACCTGAACCGAAGTTGGTCGCTCAACCGACGGAGCCACCCAGGCGCCCGTCGGTTTGCCTTATTGAAAACTGCGACCATGTTAGAGTCCCACACCCCGTCAGGAATCTGGCCTGTGTAATCCTCTGTAATTCCTGCTGGAATCCTCTAGCCTATAAAGATTCTGTGGCCCCACCGAATCCGCTGGCCCTGGGAGTTCTTCCTGGTCCACTGAGCGACTGGCTTCTCCCCCAGTCCTCCTCCTTCTCCCCCAGGAAGCGGGGTCCTGGCTGAGTGCTCCTTGCCTTCTGCAGGAGTCTTCCATCTGGGGGTGCCCGTGGAGGCCTTATTCTTCGTTGGGAACCAGCTCATTGCCACGAGCCACACGGGGCGCATCGGGGTTTGGAACGCCGTCACCAAGCACTGGCAGGTCAGAGGGGTGGCCGGCCTGGCTGCCTCTTTCCCAGGCGTCCAGTCTGCACGGACCCGGGGAGGGGTTCCTTCCTGCCCCAGCCCAACTGGAGACAGCCAGAGAACCCAGCAGCGGGCCAGATCTGGTGGGGGTGCCGGGGTGATAAAGGCCTAAGGAGGAGGAGTCAGGGAGGCCTTTCTGGAAGAGGGGCCGCTGAGCTGACAGGGAAGATGGTGGGTTTGCAAAGGAGGAGAGCGGGTTCTCCAGGCACTGGATGGGGGAGCAGGTGAGTGAAGATGCCGTAGGAGACAGACGTGCACACGTCTGTCGTTCCCTCCCAAACCATGTGCAAAACATAAAGAAAAATATACCTACGGTATTGCTTTCTCCTGTAAAGTATGTTTGGGAGAGAGAGACAGAAAAGCAGAGAAAGGAGAGAGAAAGAGGGGGGGAGACAGACAAAAAGCAATAGAGGAAGTCAGAAAGAGGTGATGGAGAGAGGGAAGGGTGGGCAGAGTGAAGCCGGGACTGGAAGGCGGTGGTGCCGAAGGGATGTAGAGAGACAGAAATAAATAGGAAAAGCCAGCAATATGGGGTCAAAGAGAGGCCAAGAGGCAGAACCGCTGACCCAGAGACTTCCAGAGACAGACAGACGCAGATGGAGATAGAACTAGAGCCGGTGAGGCTGGAGAGAAGTGGGCCTAGAAACCCCGGGTAGGTTCTGGAAGCGGTGGGGGGTGGGGGTGGGGTGAGGAGCACCCTGAGGGGTGCCGTGGAGGTGGAGGCAGGGAGGACCTCCCGGCCACAGCCGGTCCTGCCTGCCCCCAGGTCCAGGAGGTGCAGCCCATCACCAGCTACGACGCGGCGGGCTCCTTCCTCCTCCTGGGCTGTGACAACGGCTCTATCTACTACGTGGGTGAGCAGCAGCTGGTACCCCGCGTGCCCGAGAACCTCCCCGGGAAGGCAGGGGGCGGGGGGGGGGGTGCTGAGCACCTTGAACGAGCCCACGCTGCTCTCCCCACCCGCCCTAGATGTGCAGAAGTTTCCCCTGCGCATGAAGGACAACGACCTCCTTGTCAGTGAGCTCTACCGGGACCCGGCAGAGGACGGAGTCACGGCCCTCAGCGTCTACCTCACCCCCAAGACCAGTAAGCTATGACCGGCTCCCCCCATCTACCCCCCCTACCCCGCTGCCAGCAGCCCCAGCCCACAGCCGCCTCCCCACCACTGTGTAGCATGACCCTGTGAGATTTACTGGGAGGAGAAAAGATTCAACTCTCACTTAGTCATTCAACAAACACCGGGCACCGCTTGTATGTAAGCTGTGGCAGGTCTCTCCAACCAGGGCCTGACTTGGCCACGAGCAGTTCGTCTTTGTGTTTCTTTTCCACCTCTGCAATGAGGACATGATGTTTCCACGCTCATAAAACAAAGAGGGTGCGTGTTTTACAGCGGATGAAACCGAGTTCTCTCACTTGGGGACAGTTTTTTTGATTTGGTTTCTTGGCTTTAAATGCAGAAAATTAGGCTAGGTTTTTTTTTTTTTTTTAATATCATTTACTTAGAAAATTATTTATTAGAGAAAGAGCGCATGCAGTCAAGCAGGAGAGGGGCACAGGGAGAGAGAGAAAAAAAATTTTTTTTAATATTTATTTATTTCTGGGGAGGAGCAGAGAGAGGGAGGCACAGAATCTGAAGCAGGCTGCAGGCTCCAGGCTCTGAGCTGTCGGTGCAGAGCCAGACGCGGGGCTCGATCCCAGGACGGTGAGATCATGACCTGAGCCAAAGTCAGATGCTTAACCAGCTGAGCCAGCCAGGCGCCCCTCTATTTTTCTGTCTGTCCCCTCTCTTATTAGCTCCGTCTCTCTCTCTGCCTTACTTTCTGTCCCTGCTCCTCTCTTTCTCTGATCTCTCCCTCTGTCTCTCCCTTTCTGACATCTCACTGCCTTATTATTTCTGTCTGCCCCTGTCTCCTTGCTTTCTGACTCTATCTCTGTCCTTCTCTTTCTCTCTGCCGTGGTTTCTGTCTCCCTGTGGCCCTGTCGCTGCCTTCATCCTCGGCCCCTCACCAGGTGACAGCGGGAACTGGATCGAGATTGCCTATGGCACCAGCTCGGGGGGTGTGCGGGTCATTGTGCAGCACCCCGAGACCGTGGGCTCCGGGCCTCAGCTCTTCCAGACCTTCACCGTGCACCGCAGCCCCGTCACCAAGATCATGCTCTCGGAGAAGCACCTCATCTCAGGTGGGCCTCACCGGGCTGCCCCAACTGCCCATCTCCTCGCAAGAGGATGGCCTGGAGGGGAACATGAAACCAGGGGGTGGGGCCTCCGGGGAGGGGAGGGAATTTTAACCTGGAACAGCAATTGCAGAAGTGAGAGAATAGTGTAAGGGGACCCATCTAAGCAAGAGTAAGAAATTCATCAATTCAGCAAACACTGGTTGAGCACCTACTGTGTGCCAGGCCCAGGGGATACAGTGATGGACAAGACAGGCCAAGTGCCCGCCCTTAGGGAGCTGATGTTCTGCGGGAAGGCAGATGACAAATAAATAAATCAGAATATAAGTCACCAACAGGCAACGATGAAGACCATGAATAAAAACAAAAGTTGTGCGAGTGGCTTGAGAGTGTTGGGGTCACTGAGGAAGGAGCTTTGAGCAAAACCAAGGAAATAAGCAGTGCAGCTCGGTGGGGACAAACATTCTAGCAGAGGGAACAGGCATTGCAAGGGCTCTGAGCCAGGAGGATGATAGATGTGTCTGAGGAAGCAGAGTGGGCAAGGGAGACAGTAGGACCTTGTAAGCCATGAAGATGACTTTGTCCTTGCCCTTGACTGGGTAGGTATCATGGGAAAGAGGGTTGTGAGCAGAGGAGGGCCATCATCTGACACAGTTATTCACAGGGACTCTCTGGCTATGCGTCGGGGCAGGACAGGAGCAGGAGGAGGCTGCTGCCATGGACAGGACCAGGGTGGGGACAGTGACAGGGTTAGATGAGATCAGGCTCTGGAACAATTTTAGAGGAAGAACCAAGAGGATTTTTGACCATTTGGGAGTTCTGGGGAAGAGCGAATTCTCTGAAAGGGAAGAATCCAGAGGGGCCCGAATCCTGACACCTTTGAAAAGGGTCATCCTGGGGCTCGGGAAGGTTGGGCCGTGGTGATGACAGCTGGCCTGACCGGCCGTTGCCCCTGTGCTCCTCAGTCTGTGCCGACAACAACCACGTGCGCACGTGGTCCGTGACTCGCTTCCGGGGCATGATTTCCACCCAGCCCGGCTCCACCCCACTCGCTTCCTTCAAGATCCTGGCACTGGAGTCGGCCGACGGGCATGGTGGCTGCAGCGCTGGCAATGACATTGGTGCCTACTAGCCCCTGGCCCCCCATCCCATGCACCCTGCCTGACCCCCATTGGCCTCCACTGGCTCCTTCCCTGACCCCCTGTAGACCTCTCCTGACCCACCCAGCTGACCTGGCTGCCACCTGACCCCTGTCAATCTCCATTTACTCCCAGCTACCCCCGTTGAATTCTGTTACCCCGTTGATTCCTGCTGACCGCCACCTGACCCGGGACCCCCACCCCACAGCCCTGAGCTCCACTGACTGACCCTCAGCCCTCTCTGACCCCGCCCAATTCCAGAAAGCTGGGGATGGGGACCTAGTCCTGGGAGGGGGCTCATCTTGGAGAAGGGGGCAGAGCCTTAGGGTCTGGAGTCCCAGGGAGCCCAGCTGGCCCTGACTCCCCCCACCATCCTGGTCCAGGCCCCTACGGCGAGCGGGACGACCAGCAAGTGTTCATTCAGAAGGTGGTGCCAACCGCCAGCCAGCTCTTTGTGCGTCTTTCATCCACTGGCCAGCGGTGAGGACCGTCCCATCGAACGGGGAGGGTGGTCAGGGGAGAGGGCAGGACACCAGCTGGGTCACGGAGGCCAAAAGGGGGTCCTAGCCAAGGAACGCCTGAAGGAGCAAAGGCTGGGAGGGGGCACGAGGCCTGGTCCTGGGTTTGGGGGCTGGAGGAATTCAAGGTGTGACATGTGTGGGTAGCAGTGAGGCTGGGGAAGCCCCAGGTGCCTGTGCCGGACCTCACGCAGGTCACTCGGTGTGGCCAGAGCCCGGGATCGGGGCAGGAGGCACAGGTGGGGGTGCCGGGGATGGGGGGGGGGGGGGGCACAGGCAGCTGTAGGAGCCCAGAGGAGGTGCTTGCTCCAGTCTGGGGAGGGGGCCTGTGAGGGTTTTCGTGAGGACCTTGGAGATAAACAGCAATGAGCAGAAGAAAGGAGGGGCAGGGGTGCGCCGGGCTGAAGGAACAGTGCGGGTGAAGGCTGGGAATGGACAGCCAGTGAGGTGCACGTGGTCTGGGGGCCAGACCTCCGAACAGGCTGCTGAGGGGCACGAAGGAGCTGAGATTGGCCTGGGCTGCTGGGGAGCCGTGGCCACCATGGGGGTTGGACTGGAGGTGGGACAGGAGTCCGAGAGTCCAGGGAAGAGGCTGGGACAGGTGGGGACAGGAGCCGGCAGGGCTTGACCAGGGCCAGACAGGAGGGGAGGAGGGGGCCCTGGAGGCTGAAGGGATGGGGCAGGGGGTTGGAAGCTGGTGATAGGAGGGGAGGGAGGCCCCCAGGATGACAGGCCTTCTCTGAGTCAGGAACCAGAAGGGAGAGCAGCAGATTTGGGGGAGAATCCCCATGGGGACGTGGGGTGATGCTGGACAGGAGCCATCCCAGAGGCCGCTGCACCCCGAGAGTACATGGGGGAAGGGGAAAGAAGCCTGGGGTGGCGGTTGGAGAGGCAGCGACTAAAGCCATAATGGTGGGGACTGTGGCCCGGGAAGGGGTGTACAGGTGAGGAGAGGGACCGGGGCCAGGGTGACCCCTCTCCCTTCCGTCTCAGGGTGTGCTCGGTGCGCTCGGTGGACGGCTCCCCCACCACCGCCTTCACGGTGCTCGAGTGTGAGGGCTCCCGGCGGCTCGGCTCTCGGCCCCGGCGCTACCTGCTCACCGGCCAGGCCAATGGCAGCCTGGCCATGTGGGACCTGACCACCGCCATGGACGGCCTCGGCCAGGCCCCTGGTACTCCCTATACCTGGCCTCCGTGCCGGCCCCTGTCCACAACCTCCTTTGCCAGTCTCCCTCCCCAGGCTCTGGCCCTCTGACCCCTTTCCTCTGCCTTTGAACCCCAGCTTGCCCTCACTTTTCCACCCTCTCGTAGCTTCTGACCCCTAGCCTTTGACCTCTGCGTTTTTGCTCCTATCCCGGCCTCAAGCCTTGCGTGTGACCTTTGTCCCTTGCCCAGTGGCCCCTGTCTTGCCCCCCCAGCAGGTGGGCTGACCGAGGAAGAGCTGATGGAGCAGCTGGAGCAAGGTGAGCCGGTGCCACTGGCTTCCTCTCGGAGCTCTCTCCCCAGCCCCTCCCCTCGCACCTCTCTCACCAGGTAGACTGAACTCCACTTTCCCTTCTGTGCAATGGGGGAGGGGCGGGGGAGGGCGGGGGAGTTGCCTCCCTGCCCACGATGACCCTCACTGACCCTCCTCACCGCCCCCCAGTCTCCACTCAGCCTCCCTGTCTGGCCGTCTCGGGAGCCTGAGCCCCCCCCAGGCTGAGGCCCGGCGCCGCGGGGGAGGCAGCTTTGTGGAACGCTGCCAGGAGCTGGTGCGGAGCGGGCCAGAGTCCCGACGGCCCCCGACACCAGCGCCTCGGCCCTCCACGGGTCTCGGGGCTCCCCTTGCACCCCCCAAGGTGAAGCTCAACGAGACTTCCTTCTGAACACAGCCGCCATGGTGCCTTTGGATACCCAGGTCCTGGGCGGGGGACGGGGTGGGGTGGGGTGGCAGGGCTCAGGTGCCTCCCTGCTTCCTGTCAGAGCCCTGGGTTCAGGGCCAGGGCTTCCTTGGAATGGTCGTTGTTACTAGGCCCCCACTGCCCCCCCCCTTTTCTGAAGCCAAAGTCACCCTCCCCTAATAAAGTTGTCACTGCCAACACCTTGCTGACATTCTTAGAGGGTTTGGGGACCCCCAGGGAAAGGGTGGGAGAGATGTGAGGACCAGCCAGATGTCTGGCTGTAGATTTAGGAACATCTGTCTCTCTTGGTTTAAGCAAAGAAGGGGAATGTAATGGTTTACATCTGGCTTCAGGCATAGTTGGATCCAGGGATTCAGATACTCGTCCAGAACGTCTTTCCATCTATTTGGTTTTGCTCTCCTCTGGGATGCATCATACTCAGGTTTTCCCCTCTCGGTGCCAAGATGACTCCAGGTACCTCCTTAGCAACTTGTTTTTTTTTCTAGCAAGAGCAACAAATCACACGACTGATTCTTATTGACTTAAATTTAGTCAGACGGCCATCCCTGAACCAGCCACTATGGCCGGTGTGATGGAGGCCTTCCACAGTTCCAGGGGTCATGTGCCCTCACAGGCCAGGAGGTTGACAGATTGGAGGAGGAATTCCTGAAAGGTGAATCGGGGTACTGTTACCACAAGCAAGGACGACTGGCCACAGGTCAACAGAAACACAGATGTCAGCTATGTGATTGCCACATCCTGAACATTTGTACCCTAAGCATCGCCATCACAAACACCTTTCCCACATCCCTTTCCTGCCCATGCCAGAGAGGTTATGAGGGACAGGTTCAGCTCACTCTAGCTTAATATCCTTGAGATTTTCCCCCAAATAATACCTGTTCCCATGGCAACTTCTCAGGAAAGATTTGTGCATCTTTTCCTTGAGCCAACGAAGAGGAAAGAAAGTGGGGCAGACTGGGAACAAGGATTTTAGAATATGCTGATTTCCCTTGAAAAGGGAAATTAGTTCTGGAATGCCAGAGTTTCTGTAACATAGTGGAGAAGGGTCCAGAGTGTTAGGGAATCTAGAACACAGGGATATTCTAGAGTGCTAGCAGATGAACAATATTAGGATCCCCCCACCCTGCATTTCAGAGAATCCACACAACAGAAGTTGCTTGACCAAAGGACCTGGAAGTCAATGGTTCTAGAACAGGGGAGTGTTGTAGAATGCCTATGATTCTACACTTGCATGCCGGAGATTTGGAGATGCTGAGAATTATAGGAAACAGCAATGTGGAGTACTAGAAAATCTAGAGCATAGAGTATTCCGGAATGTCAGCTCTTCTGGATCGCTAGAGGGTTTGTTTGCATTCCAAGAAACCCATAATGGCAAGGGCCTCTGGATTGTCAGGGGATCTAGAACATGAACAGAGATGAATGATTCAAAAACATGAGTGTTTTGGAATACCTGTGAACCTCAAACTTTAGAAATATTTTTACATGCCAAGGCATTCAGAACCCTAGGGAATGTTTGAATGTTAGAAAGTCTAGAACATAGGAGGAGGGGTTGTGAATTCAGGGAATCTAGAATGTGGGATGTTTTATAATGCTCACAGATCTAGAATACTGAGATAGTTTTTCCTTGCCAGGGAATCTGGAACACGTTGTGTTTCTGGATTGCTGGTGATTCTAGAACTGAGAGAGAAAATGTAAGAAAATCTGGAACACTAAAGAGATTTGTCTGTCTGTTAATACCAGGGATAAAACCCAGCGTGTGAGCACACGATGGGAGGAAGCTTCTGGAATGCCACAGCACCAGAACTCAGGGATTCTGAAGGGTTGAGATCAGATCAGGATCCAAGGGATGACATAGAAACGACCCCGGGAGATAGTGGCACTGATGGGGAAGGATTGGGAGCTGGGGACTCCAAATTCAGGGGGGATGGGAAGCCAACGCCATCCCCGGAAGTTGTAGTGGTGAGCCAGAGGCTGTTGCCTAGCAACGAGCATTGAAGATGCCCCGGATCCCAGGCAGAAGGGAGGAATTTCAGCAGCGCCCCCAGCAAATGCTCCAGCCACAGGGTAGGAGGTGAGGAGGAGGGCAACGGAGGGGGGCATGGGGGGCCAGGACATGCTGTCCTGCAGGGCCATGTTAACAGGGATTGTGGGGGCTTCCCAAAAACAGGGACACGGAACACATTCAGTGGGCAGTCAGGCACTCCCTCATCATGCTAAGACAGCCCACGAATGTCCCTGAGTGTCATCGTTACTGCTCTAAGGGGCTGCGTGGCCCTGGATGGTGGGTGGGCCTGGATTTCTGGGTGTCCGTGTGGGATGGAGGTGTGGATTGCTGTAGGTGGCAGTAACAGTGTGAGCGGGGCTATGTGAGTTACCCGGTGCTCACTGTAACAGGGGAGGGTGAAAGGGTCGCCCCTCCACTGGAAGGAGCAGGAATGGGGGATGAGGACAAAGCTGGATCGGTTGATGTTCTCAGCCTAGGGTGGGCCCTCTGATCAGGGAAGGGGGCCTAGTATCCTGTGTGGGTGGAGCCTGTGATCCATTGGGGGCGGAGCTAGCGATCCAGAACTGGAAACTAAAAGGCTCAAACCGCCTGGAGGGATGGGGCCTGGAACCTCGGAGGCGGGGCAAATATGAAAGGGGTGGGGCTTGGGAATCCTAAGCATGGTGCCGCACCGGAATTCGCTATGGGAAGGGCAGTGGCCTTAAATTCAGACGGGAAGGGGTCAAGTAGGGAGCCGGGGTCGGAAACTCAGGGGGCGGTGCCTTTGGGAGAAGAGAGGCGGGGCAAATTTCGAGGGTGGGGGGAAAGGGTGGGGCCTTGAGTTTATAATGAAGTAAAAGGGGCTGGGCTTGTGACCTACCGAGATGGGAAGCCATAAGAAAAGCTTGGAGCCTGGACCTCCCTAAAGAGAGTGCAGATGGGGCCTAAGGCCCTCTGAGGCTTGGGGTCCCTAGAAAGGGAGGGGACTAGAATTCTCTAAAGAGAGAGTCTGTAATTCTGGCAGTGGGAGGGGTGCTGTTGGGAATCTTTAAAGGTTCAGGATAGGGAAGGGGAGTCTGGTACCCCCTAGGGGCAGCTGCGGAGAGGGGTGTAAGGAGGAGAACAGTTCTCTAGGAGCCCCTTGGAAGCCAAGTCTGTGGGTCAGGGGCAGAGACTCGGTCCTGTGATGGACAGAGGCTACAACCTTCCGAGGAAAAAGATTCTGCTTGTTGGACCCGGAACCCCAACAGCACAGGGCCTTGAGAAGGGAAAACCCTTTGGGAAGGTGCAGGGTGGGCCTGGGGCCACAGAGCGGTCGGACCTGGGGCTTACTGCAGGATTAGCACTACCCCCCACCCAGAATCCTGAGCCTCTAGTGTGAGAAGTGGACACCTATGGGGGCTTCCAGCGTTTACACCAGTCAGGGAGCAAATTCTGATCAAATTCTCCCACTACTGTGAGCGAAGGATGAGGCCTGAGTCTAATTTAGGGCCCACTGCCTATGCGTTCCTCCCAACCGTGGTGGTGGTGGGAGGGGACGGGGGTCCCAGCACCTCCGCTCTTGGGCTCTCCTTCACAAGTTGGTACCCGACTCCCGATTTCGCCTCCAGCACTGAGAACTCCAGGCCCCAGCGCCCCCCGCCCGGCACCTGTCCCGCTAGCCCCTCCCCTGCCGCCTTCCGATTGGCCGCGCGGACAGCGCCCCCTGGCGGCACCGGGCTCTGATTGGCGGGAAGTTCGCAGCCGCGGCTAAGACTGTGGAGAAAATGAGTCGGCCTCGGGCGGGGGCGGGGGGCGGGGCCGCGCCAAGCCGGACCCGCTGGACAGACGGCCCGCCTGGAGCGGGACTCCACGCCGGACACGATGCGGCGGCCTGGCCCCAGCGGCCGCCGCCCCCTCCTGCTGGTGCTGCTGCTGCCACTCTTCGCAGCCGCCGCCTCCGCCACCAGCCCCAGCCCCAGCGAGGCCGTCGAGGTTGCAGGGATCCCGGGCCGCCAGGCCGGGTAAGCCCCGCTGCGGCCCCTTCTTCCTTGTGCCCCCTCCATCCAATAAGTCTGGTGGTCCGTGAGGACCAGGACTTGCGGATTTAGGGGAATACGAACCCATTGCTTCAGGGTAGGGATGAAAGAGCCAGAGCTCTTGGATTTGTTAGGGCCCTCTACTTTGCAGGGGTTAGAATCCAGGGAGTACTGGGATTTTGAGGCGAGGGAGTCCCCGCCGGTGTGATAGATGGATGTAGCCCCAGGGAATTCCAGGTTGTTTTTTTTTTTTTTTTCCGGAGAAGGGTCCCAGTTTATATGGGAATGGGGCTTTGAGTTTTCCTAAGATGATAGATGGGTGGGGCCCCCCAGCTAGGATGGGGTTCCCCAAGCTTCTTGGGCGCTTAAGGAGGAGTATGGGAGGTTATGAAGGGATTCTATGGTGGAGTTAAGATGTACTGATTTTCTGGGGTTTGGGAACGAGTGGATTAATTAAAGGGACCCTTGGGTTTTCCTAGTGACTTAGGAAGACGTGGACTTCGAGCCTGATGGCGGAGGGGCTTGCAAGGGGTTGTGCGGAGGGGGTTCCTCAGATTTCCTGAGGGTTGGGGATGCTCTTGTTTCCTAGAAAGAGGATCCCGGGCTTGAATGAGGTACCAGTGATTTCGCGGCAAAAGATCCAAAACTTCCTATAGATGCGGGGGTTATAGCCACCCTTCCTGTCTACGGGTGACGAGATCGAAGGAAGCAGTCTGCCCAGTACCCCCACCCCCCGCTCTGCGGCCCAGCGCTCCGTTACAAAGGCCCCGGGCTCTGCTCCCGCCTCGGTCTCTGCGAATGCGTTTAGTAACCCGAGCCGCGCCGGGGGCGGGGCCGGGAAGGGGTTAACGCAGAGAAAAGGCGGGAGGGATAACAGCAAGAACTGGGGTCCCGGAGGCTCCCATTCGGGCGGCCTCCTTCCCCACTGAGCCCCACCCGTCTGGAAAGAGTCATTGAGCCCGACGTCCCCTTCACAGCATCTCCCCACTGCCCTTCTCTCGGGGCCAGAGCGCGCGTCCTCGTCCCTCGTCCCCCTTAGCCTGGGGATAATGGATTTGTCTGGGGGGCCCCTTGGTTGCGAAGCACTTGCGCTGGAGCTGAGGACTCCGCTACTCAGAATCTGAGACCCACTGAGCGGGGGATTTCTCAAAGAACTCCTTCCTCCTGATCAGGCGGGAAACTGAGGCCCAAAGACAAGGAGATGCTGGCTCCAGGACACAGCGCGTGGAAGCGCAGGAACGGTCTAGAACTCGGACCTTGGGATTCCCAGTTCTGGGCCGTGGCTCCTTCTGTATCCCCCTCCTCCTCCTCCTCAGCACCCCGCTGGACCCACAGTCAAAAAGAGGACCTCCCTCCCCAGCCGCTGAGGCCTGTGGAAGTGGCGCCACCTGCCGGCCATGCTCGGGATGATGGCTGAGTCAAGGACAGAGATGTGCGGGAGGGCGGGGTTCTAGATTCCCAGGCAGTACGGGCTTGGCAGTGAACTTAAAGATCCACTTTGCGTCATTAAAAAAAAATAATTAATTAATTAAGGCTTTAAAATGTCCTTACCAATAAGACTTTACCACTAAACACTTGAGAAAACAAATTAAAGTAGGGTTGCTGCGACTTTCATGCGCGGAGAATCTAAGCCATTTTGCCTCCCACTGTGCAGACGGGGAAGCAGGCATCCAGCGCAGTGCCACAAATTAATTAAACATCTATTTCGAGTTGCTCTCAAGCCTTCTCTTGACTTTCCCTCCCCTACCCACCGTTGCCCTCTTTGGGCAGTTTGAGAGGGCTAGGGGTCTGAGTGACTTCCACCCCTGTTTACAGCGTGGCTGCTTGTCGGTGCTGCCCAGGCCAGTCGCCCAAGAGAAGTCGCTGCGTCAGAGGTGGGTTCTTCTAGGTGGGGTATAGGCAGGGAGTGAAAGGGGGTAAGAGCAGAGGTGTCAGCCGCTCCCTTCCCCACCTCTCATCCCAGCCGGAATGCTGGATGCACTTGGTGGAAAGACTTGGTCCCTTCCTTCTCCACTAAGTCCCTGGCTGTCTCCGAAGCCTCCTGCAGGGTCCAGAGCTGCCCGCCTGAAAAGTGTGCAGGCCCTCAGCAGTGCCTGACCCCAGTGCCCCAGGTGCTGCCGAGCCCCAGCCCCAGCGCGAGGAAGAGACAGGTGTCCCTCAACTGGCAGCCACTGACGTGAGTGTGCAATCCCTCCCCTACCAGATGCTCAGGAGCTCCCGGCTCCCCGCCACCAGCCACCACCATTCCCAGCACACGTTTCTTTCTGCTCCCTGCATCTCTTTTCCCTTGGTCTCTCTCTGCCTCTCCTTGGCAACTTGGATCTCTGCTTCTATTTCTCCTTTTCGTGCCTATCGAAGTCTCTGTGTCTTTCAGTCTCCATCTCTCTGCCCCTGTCCCCATGTCCCTCTCTCTG
Organism: Panthera uncia; assembly: GCF_023721935.1. Lineage (NCBI taxonomy): Eukaryota > Metazoa > Chordata > Mammalia > Carnivora > Felidae > Panthera > Panthera uncia. The sequence goes on along the minus strand of NW_026059780.1, from coordinate 1,587 downwards.
TATTTGCTCTTTCCATCTCTGTCTCTTTCTGTTTCTCTCATTACCTGCCCCTTGTCCTCTCTGTCTCTCTGCGACGCTCTCTTTCTGCCTCTGTCTCTGTCTTCTTTGCTCTCTCTCTCCCTTCCTCATCTCTGTTTCTCCCCAAGCCTGTGAAGAACGTACAAGGTCTGGTCCCCGGAAAGGGATAGGGGTGGGGGGTGGGCAGAGCTGTTACTGGGAGATCTCGTGGCTCGAAAGGCCCGTTCCAGCTACGGTTGAGTCGTGGGGAAAGGGGGTGTCAGTCTAACCGCGTTGACAGCGCCTCTGCCCTCTTCTATCCAGGCTTCAGGAGGCCCGAGCTCTGTTGAGACGAAGGCGGCCCCGTGGGCCAGGGGGCCGGGCACTGCTGAGAAGGAGGCCCCCACAGCGCGCCCCTGCCGGCCAGACCCGGGGTAAGAACATCCGCCCTTCCTCTGCCGGGGGGCAGGGGGGTGGGTTCCGGGCCAGATAAAGCCGTCTGGTTCCCACGGTCCAGCCGCCGCCTAGCTGCCCCCCGTTGTAGCTCAGCCCCCCAGGACACGGACCCTCTAGGGACCCTGGCGTCCGGCCGTGCGAGGTGAGCCCGGGACAGGACCAGACGCCGGCCAGAGGCGCTGACCCGCGGGGGTGGGGCCGGGAAGCCAGGCGTCCGGGCTCCCTGCGGCCGAAGAGGGGGGCGCTGTCCCGGCAGAGAGCGCAGCCCAACTAGCCCAGACAACAAAAGCGATTGTGCGGGTTGGCGCCTGCCCGGTCACCGAATGCCCAAAATTGCGGGGCGGCCGGGAGCCAAAGGCCTCCCCCTACTTCCACGACCCTCCCCCTGCCCTCCTCCCACTCCAGCTCTCGGCCCCTGGGCTAGCACAACCACCCTCTAAAGTCCCCCTCCTGTTGTGGCCTTCAGCCCAGATGTGTCCCCTTCTCCCTAAAGTCTTCCAGATGTGGGCATCCAGCCAGATGTGAGGACCCCCGCCCACAGCCTCAATCCACCGTTTGCTCTTTCTTATCCATTCTGACTTCTCCTACCAGGTGTGGGGTGCTGGCCAGATGTGACTGCATCCCCAAACGTGCCCCCCAGCGTCCTGCCCACCATCCAGACCCTCGATTCTTTCATGTGCCCAGGTGCACCGACCCTTCTCCCTCTCCCCCAGATGTGCCACCTGGCTGCCCAGATGTGCCATGACAGCCCCCTATCCAGATGAAGCCTCTTTCTCTGGGTCTAGGGCGGAGAATCAGCCTGTACCGGCCTCCCCAAATGTGGCCCCCACTCCTCTTTCCTCTTTATGGATTCGGCCCTGTCTAGGGAGAAACCGGCCCGCCCCCACCTGTTCCCTTCCCCGCCGCTCCCCTGCGGGCCCCATTCACTTGTTGGTGCGAGGCGGGGGCAGACGGGGCGCCCCCTCCCCCCTGCGAGTCTAGCGCCCAGCCTGCGCGCCTCTGGCTACGCGCCCAGCCCCACGCGCCCCCGCGCGGCCGCCGGGGAGGGAGTGGTGGGGAGGGGGGGGGCCTGAGCGGGGGCGCGGCCGCCCTCCCCCGCAGGCGGGCGGGCGCGGCCGGGCCCCTCGGGCGGGC
>NW_026059779.1:0-34379 GCF_023721935.1 Panthera uncia | reverse complement strand
CGCTCTCTCTCTCTCTCTCAAAATAAATAAACGTTAACTTATTTATCTTTATTTTTTATTTTTTATATATAAACTCTTAAAAAAAAAAAAGTTGGACGCTTAGCCAACTGAGCCACCCAGGCGCCCCAGCTTTCGTGTCTCTGTTTCGATGAACACACTCTTGGCCATTGACAGTGTTGAGGACAAGCAGAACTGGCCTGTCCTTTTCACGGTTGAGGCAAGCAGTCAAGTGCACTTCGTGCTTAACGCTGGGGGAGCTCAGCTGTGCGTGCACAAGAGTGCTGGACACTCAGGAGCTGTTGGACGAGTGATAGCAATTGGTACTGATTGAGCACCTACTGCATACCAGGTACAGTTCTGAGTGCGCCATAGTAACAACCCCACAAGGTGGATGTTAGGGCTACCACCAGCCATGTGCAGTTGGCAAGTTCCTCAACACCACCCGCCCCCCACCCCCACCCCGCCGTGCCTCAGCTTCCCCATCTGTAAAGTGAGATAGAATGAAGTCAGACGCCTGGGGCTGCCATGAGGACCAGATGAGCTGCTACATCGTGCAGAGCCCTTGCTTGGCAAAGTGCCTGACAGCCAGGCAGCAGGTGCTCAGTGTCCGCAAGTATTATCTCCGTTTGCAACTTGAGGAAACTGAGGCACAGAAGCCAAGGAAGGCACACGGCAAGTGCAGAGCTGCTTGAGGGGGAACGTTGGAGGGTGATGGAAGTGTTCCACATCCTGCCCCTGGGTACACGGTGTACCCACGTGTAAAAAGATTTGCACACTTCACTGCCCGTGAGTTAGACAGCCACTGCCCCTAAGCAACCTGATTCGCAGCCTGTTTCAACCATTAGAGGGTATCTGACACCACCAGGCGGCTTGGTTGAGAGCACAGTCTCTGGGGCCAGCGTCCTGTGCTCAAGTCCTGTCACCCCCTTACTAATTGCTTGTTTTCCCACCTGCAACATGGGGGTGTGAGTGAGCGAGTTACACAAACTGCTTCCGTGGTACCTGGCGCAGGGTGGGGGGCTATCTGGGGGGGGGGGCGGGGGGGGGGGTCCTGATGCCCTCCGTGGGCTGTGCGCACGCGGTCCTACCGGGCCTCGGAAAGCCCCTCTCCACCCACACCCCCACCTCCCGCCCCCAGGGCCTGCGACGGGAGATCCAGGCGCACGGGCCGCGGCTGGAGGAGGTGCTGGAGCGCGCGGGCACGCTGGCCTCGCTGCGTAGCCCGGAGGCGGAGGCCGTGCGCCGAGGTCAGGAGCAGCTGCAGGGCGCCTGGGCCGGCCTGCGGGAGGCGGCGGAGCGGCGGCAGCAGGTGCTGGACGCCGCCTTCCAGGTGGAGCAGTACTACTTCGACGTGGCGGAGGTGGAGGCGTGGCTGGGCGAGCAGGAGCTGCTCATGATGAGTGAGGACAAGGGCAAGGTGCGCCCGGGCTGGGGGGTGCGGGGGACCTGGGGGCTCTGGAGCCCGGGGCCGGCCGCTGCCGCCTCATCGCGGGCGCCGTGTGCCCCCAGGACGAACAGAGCACCCTGCAGCTGCTCAAGAAGCACCTGCAGCTGGAGCAGGGCGTGGAGAACTACGAGGAAAGCATCGCGCAGCTGTCGCGCCAGTGCCGGGCGCTATTGGAGATGGGGCACCCGGACAGGTGGGCGGACGGGGGCGGGGCGGGGGGGGGGGTTGGGGGCAGGGGGGGGCGGAGCCAGTTCTTAAGGAATGGCCCAGCAAGATCTGAAGCTTCGCTGGTGGAAATTGGGACACGGTCCCAAATTGGACATTGGAGTGGGAGGGGCCCTCACTGCCCCGAGCTGGAGCCCTCGGATTTCAGCACGTGGTTGGGGCCCCGGATGGAGGGGCAGTGCCCAGGGATGGTTGAGAGGGTGGGGCCAGGGGTACTGGAATTTGAGTGTAGGGATGCGAGGTGATGCCTCAGACTGAGGAGAGAAGGAAGAGCTCAAGACAGGGAAGGGCCTTCTTTCCACCCAGTGTCTGGGAAGTGTCCAGAAGGACAGAAAACCCTGGAGTGCTGTGATTGGGTGTAGCCTGAGACCTCCTGGGTGGCCAGGTGTATGGCCTCCCTAAGGTCAGGAGTAGGGGCCATCTCTGGGAGGCCTGGACGAGGGTTGGGACCTGAGAGGGGGCCCAGGGTTAGACCTCTGTCCTCCTGAGCCAGGAGACGGACTGGAGGTGAGGTGCCTTGGCTGGGGACCCAAGTAGGGAGTTGGGAGCCCCGCCCAGGTCACTGGAGGGGCAGGGGGTGGGACCACAGAGAAGATGGGAGGGGGGAGGGGCAGTGAGCTTGTCAAGCTTAGGGAAGCGGTTTCCCCTGAGCGCTGAGATAGATGCAAGTATTGGGTTCACTGAATCCGAGTCTTGCAGAAAACAGAAGCCCCCGCGAAGGAGTCCAAGCAGGTGCTACTGTGGCCGAAGGTTCAGAGGAAACACAGCCCTGCCCGGAGAGGGGGGGGGGTGGCAGGGGGTCACAGCTCTGTCCTGAAGTCTCGGGGGGCTCCATCCCTGCCCCTCCGTGTCCCCCGTCAGCGAGCAGATCAGCCGTCGGCAGTCTCAGGTGGACCGCCTGTACGTGGCGCTCAAGGAGCTGGGCGAAGAGCGCAGGGTGAGCCTAGAGCAGCAGTACTGGCTGTACCAGCTCAGCCGCCAGGTGGACGAGCTCGAGCACTGGATCGCGGAGAAGGAGGTGGTGGCCGGCTCCCCTGAGCTTGGCCAGGACTTTGAGCACGTCACGGTGAGCACCACCAGTCATGACATTGATACCCGCGGCTACCGCGTATGCTCCTGAGGTTCTCTGGGCCTCAGCTTCCCCAGCCCGAATCCGAGGATGATCATAGCACCCACCTCTTGGCTCCTTTGTGGGCCCCAAGAATTTACCAGAATGGAAGGCGCTTAGGACAATACCCAGCACACACGGTGCCCAAGGTGGTGTCGGTTACTGTCATCGGATTATTTTTCTTGCCGCTGTTATTGCTACAGAGCAAGTGCTCTGTGGGCTGGAGGGGGGCTCGTGTGTACAGGGCCTTGGCCCATGCTGTGTTCCTGGTGGCAGGTGCTGCAGGAGAAATTCTCCGAGTTCGCCAGTGAGACGGGCACGGCAGGGCGGGAGCGGCTGGCGGCCGTGAACCAGATGGTGGACGAGCTGATTGAGTGCGGCCACACGGCGGCGGCCACCATGGCTGAGTGGAAGGACGGGCTGAACGAGGCCTGGGCCGAGCTGCTGGAGCTTATGGGCACAAGGGCTCAGCTGCTGGCCGCCTCTCGGGAGCTGCATAAGTTCTTCAGCGATGCCCGAGAGCTTCAGGGTCAGATCGAGGAGAAGCGGAGGCGACTGCCCCGTCTGACCGCCCCCCCTGAGCCGAGACCCAGCGCCAGCTCCATGCAGCGGACCCTGCGGGCCTTTGAGCATGACCTGCAGCTCCTCGTGTCCCAGGTGGGGCGCCGGTGGCCAAGAGGGGAGGTGGGAGGGCCCGGACAGCGTGGCCAAGGCATGTTGGGCCGTAGAGCAGGCGAAAGTCAGGCTGTAGAACAGATCGACGTTAGACAGTAGAACAGATGAAAACAGACCACAGAACAGGGAGAAGCCAGATGATGGGGCAGGCAGAAAACCGCCTGATTGCTTGGTGCGTAGAACTCAGGCAGTGTGGGGGGAAAGGTGGTACAGAATGTCTGATAGAAATCAGACCGTTTCTCCAATGGCAGGGGTTCTCCTAGAAACTGTGAAGGGAATCTTTTCCAAATCCACATGGAGAGCCTAAAGGAAATTTCAGAGGGTTAAGAGAAATTTGGCTCTGGGGCAGATAGAAATTTGATAGGTCTCGGATGGTATCCTATGATTTTCCTGCAAGAACTTTGATGGGAGTGGGTTTCATGGAAATGACAGTGGAGCTGTTAGACTGTCAGACTGTTAGAAATCAAGCAGGGAGACTGATAGTGATTAGGCAGTGGATCTGATAGAAATATGGTGGTCACTCCAAAAGAAGTCAGGCGGCTGAACCAATAGGGAGTGAGTGGCCGGTCTGGTAGAACTCACATGGCAAAGCCGATAGAAATTGAGTAGGAGACCTAATAGTAACTGAATAAGCATTCTGAAGGAACTTGGGCAGTAGGTAGTAAGTCTGAAAAAAAAAAAAAAAAAACTGAGTGAAGAAAAAAATGGACAGTATGTCTACTCAACATCAGGGTGGAAAGAGGTTTCCTGAAGGAAATCAGATCGGTCTGTACTGAGGTAGAGGCAGACCCAGTGGAAGTAGGGCTCTCAGACCAAAAGAAATCAGGCAGCGGACTGAAAGAAACCTGGTCATAGGTCCAAAAGCAGTCAGAACGCAGGTGAGTCAATGACAAACAGGCAGCAGACGTGAGTGAAACATGGTATGGGTCTAAGAAGCAATCAGAAAGTGGGCAACCCAAACAGAAATCAGGCAGCGGATAAGGGGGAGAGCCAGTTGTGGGATCACAAGGGTGGCGGCTCATTACACCTGGCCAGCCGAGGCAGGGCGGGGCCCGGATGCGGGGGGCGGGGCCTGGCTCCCGAGGAGGGCCGGCGCTGGACCTGGCATGCCCCGCAGGTACGGCAGCTGCAGGAGGGGGCAGCCCAGCTGCGGACGGTGTACGCGGGTGAGCACGCAGAGGCCATCGCCAGCCGGGAGCAGGAGGTGCTGCAGGGCTGGAAGGAGCTGCTGGCAGCCTGTGAAGACGCCCGCCTGCACGTCAGCTCCACGGCCGACGCGCTGCGATTCCACAGCCAGGCCCGTGACCTGCTCTCCTGGATGGACGGCATCGCCGGCCAGATTGGGGCAGCTGACAAGCCCAGGTGCCCCTCATCCCACCTCGGGCTCCCTACCTGCCTCTGGGCACCACCCCCCTCCCCGCCGCAGCCCATCGGCAGTCCCCTTCCCTGAAGAAATCTCAATACCCAACTGCCAGGCACTGGACGAAATGCTTCATGTGTGCTATGACCCCTTGTCAGGCCTGGCCTTGGCAGCTCAGGGCATCCTCTTGCCTTCTGGCCTTCCCAGTTGCCCACTGCTGCCCTCCCTGTGTCACATCACGGAGTGGGCTGCAGCCAGGATAGGGAAAGCAAGGTGTGGGACTGCATTTGTGGCTTAACCTAGTGGGTGGAGGGCACTGATTTATTGCTGACCTGACGCTTCAAAGTGAGCGGCCAACAGAAACCCATCCCGCGGTGATGGGGACCCAAGGGCTTTCCATCACTTGGCCCCAGAAGTTGCAGTCGCTGAAGAGGAGAGAAAGATCGCATGGGAGGTTTCAGGGACTAAACCTGCACTCCCATCTGTCAGCCCAGGAGCCCCAACCTGTCTGCGGGGGAGGCTGGGAAATGTAGTTCAGCAGCGTGTCCAGGAAGACAGGGATTTGGAGAGTGGTGACTCTGACTGTGAGGCCTTGCCTACATTCATTTACTCAGCAAATATTTCTTGAATGCCTACTGTGCGTGGATGGTTAGCAAGACCAAGCTGCTTCCCTGATGCTGCTTACATTCTGAGCATAGAGGCAGGCAACAAATAAATTAAAAAGCACCTAATATTATTTCAGGTAGTAATAAGCGCTCGGAAGACAAAGCAAGGTAAGGGGATGAGGTGCTAGCTGGCAAGGCCTCTCTGAGGATGTGATGTTTGAATGGAGGCCTAAAGGAAGTGATGGTGAGTTGCGTAAAGTTTGGGGGAAGTGATGGTGAGTTGGGTAAAGTTTTGGGGAAGTGATGGTGAGTTGGGTAAAGGTTTTTTTTTTGGGGGGGGGGGGAAGAGTTTTCCAGGTGGAAGGATCAGCAAGTGCAAAGACCCCGGGGTAGGTTGTATTTTGAGGAGGAGCTAGACGATCATTACGGTTGGATGGAGTGAGTGGGGGTGGGGGAGAGTAGAGAGTGGTAGGAAATGAGCTGGGAGGGGCAATAGGGCATGGTGAGGAGTTTGCCTTTTTCCCTGAGTTGGGAGCCGTGGGAGACTTCACTGCAGGGGAGTGATGTGATATGAGGTACATTTGAGAAAGATTACTCCAGATGCCTTGTGGGGAAAGGAGTACAGAGAACAGGGGTAGAAACAGGTGCACCAGCCAGGAGGCTGCTGCTATAATCCAGGTGAGAGATGATGGGGGCTTGGTTCAGTGTGATGGTTGTAGAGATGGGGAGAAGTTATTCATTTTAGGAATTAAAAAAAAAACGTTTATTAGGAAAAATTTCAAATGTACACAGAAGTTGTGATAACAGTACAGTGAACCCCCACGCAGAGAATGAACACCCATCAACATTTGGCCCACCTTGTTTCATCTGTGTGCTCCCCAACTCCCCCTCCACCCCTTGCTGAGTTCTTTTAATACAAAATCTCAGAGGTGTCACAGCATTTCACAGTGTGTGTTTTAAAGTTATAGATGTCCGGTCTGACTGATGAATTAGCTTCAGGGGCTGAGAGAAAAAGAGGAGTCCATGGATGAATGGGTGAATTTACTGAGATGGAGAACTTCAGAGGAGGGCACTTTTGGGAAATAGATCATTCCAGACGTACTAAGTCTTAGGCAGGAATCATTATAATTCAGGATCTTCAGAAGCAAGTTTGGCTGTATTAAGTCTTGCAAAGCTATGCTTGCTGACTGGGGGAACCTTCAGAAGTTTGGGATTTGTTTCGGCATAGGATAGCTGAGAACAGCACTGTCCAGTAGATACATAATGCAAGCCACAGATGTGAGCCACATATATAATTTAAGCTTTTCTTGTAAACACATCAGAAAAGTACAGGGGTGTCTGGCTGTCTCAGGCAGTAGAGCACACAACCCTTGATCTCAAGGTTGTAAGTCTGAGCCCCAGGTTGGGTGTGGAGATTACTTTAAAAAAATTTTTTTAACTCAATAAAAAAGTACAAAGAGGCAAGTGAAAATTAATTTCAGTGATTCATTTTACTAACCCAAATATATATCATTTCAACATGTAGTCAGTATTAAAATTATTGAGGAGCACCTGGCTGGCTCAGTCGGTAGAGCATGCGACTCTTGATCTCAGGATCATGAGTTCAAGCCCCATGTTGGGAGGTAGAGCTTATTTAAAAAAAATTAAGAATATATCTTAATGTTTATTTATATTTGAGAGAGAGAGAGAGTGTGAGCAGCGGAGGGGCAGAGAGAGGGAGATACAGAATCCGAAGCAGGCTCCAGGCTCTGAGCTGTCAGCACAGAGCCCAATGTAGGACTTGAACTCACAAATTGTGAGATCATGATCTGAGCCAAAGTCAGGCGCTTAACCGAAATTGAGTTGCCCAGGCGCCCCCAAAATATTTTTTTTAATAAATAAAATCATTGGGCTATTTTACAGTCTTCAGAATAGGATGTGTACTTTATACTTCAACACATCTCAATTCAGACCAGCCACATTTCAAGGGCTCACTTGCTACCCAGGTCTAGCGGCTGCCTGCCGTTTGGATAGCCCAGACTTGGAAAGTTCAGATCATTGGCCAGTGGAGCCTTCAGAAGCTTAGCTTTAAAAAGTTAGAACAATTAGATCTTGACGCCTGAGGTTAGAATCACCAGAATGTGCCATTTGAGCACCTTGGAAAAAGTTGGAGTCACTGAGTCAGTGAAGAGCTTGGCCCCTCAGCACCTGGCCTGACAAGGTGGGTGTCCTGAGATGCTACCAAACAGCTGGCTCAGGGATCTGGGTTCATCCGGGACTGGCATCTGCCATGGGGGCCTGGAGAGGCTATCTGAGGCTCAGATTCCCGCCCCCGACCACTGTAGGGACGTGTCGTCAGTGGAGGTGCTCATGAACTACCACCAGGGCCTGAAGACTGAGCTGGAGGCACGGGTGCCTGAGCTGACAGCCTGCCAGGAGCTGGGGCGCTCTCTGCTGCTCAACAAGAGTGCCATGGCTGACGAGGTGGGAAGGGGCGCGGGGGTGCCCCTCTGCCATCTGTGCCCGTTGGGGCAGGAACCTCCCTTGACGCCTCTCCTACCCACCTACCACTCCCAGATCCAGGCACAGCTGGACAAGTTGGGAACCAGGAAGGAGGAGGTGTCAGAGAAGTGGGACCGCCATTGGGAATGGCTGCAGCAGAGTGAGTGGGGGCCCAGATGCATGGGGTTCAAGGGCACAGGGATTTGCATGTTTGGAAAGGCCCAGAGGGTGACCCAGCATGCTTTGTACACCACTCATGGGTGCCCAGCAGCAAACATGATGGCCTGGAGGGCGGCGGTGGACAAGAGGACTGTCTTGCCATTGAATCTCTGGTGGTGGACACCTAGGGGAGAAGCTGGTGCCCTCAGAAATACCCCCAGCCCCTCTCATTCCTGCAGAGCCCAGAGTGGTCAGGGCTGGGATACAGAAAGCGGGAAGATGTGGAGGGGGCGGGGTGGAGGGCCAGAGAAAACAGCCAGTGCCCTGTGAAGGGCCCACAGGTGCACCCTTCACCCTCACCCCCAATGTCTCCCCTCAGTGCTGGAAGTGCACCAATTTGCCCAGGAGGCAGTGGTGGCCGATGCCTGGCTGACAGCCCAAGAGCCGCTCCTGCAGAGCCGGGAGCTGGGCAGCAGCGTGGATGAGGTGGAACAGCTTATCCGGCGACACGAGGCCTTCCGCAAAGCGGCTGCAGCCTGGGAAGAAAGGTTCAGCTCTCTGCGGCGCCTGACCACGGTCAGCACCCGAGATCCTGCCCACCCCCCCATCCCCATCCATCTATATGAGACAGACATACCGGGACTGGAACTTGGTACTCAGTGCTGAGTTGAGTGAGGGCTGAGGCAGACCCTCACTGGGCTCCCAGTCCAGTGGGGGAGAGGAAGGGGACAGACCTGTCACCAGACAGTGACACCCCAGGGCTGGGATGGGGGAAACACAAGGTGCTGTGGGAGCCCGGAGCACTTGTCCTGGCGTAGGGGGAGGCCTATCTGAGTGAGACTTGAAGAATGAGGAAAGACCCTTGTTTCAATGCCCTAGATGTTTGCCAAGGAAGAAAGGAATTAAGTTCCTGGCAGGGAGAAAACATGGACGCAGGCCTGCACAACCTTGCCTTGTCAGTAATAGAAACTATTAAACTGCATGGTGTGGGAGGCAACCCAGAGGCGTCTTCCCAGACCGCCCCCCTCCCCACGCCCCTTTACCTGACCCTGGCCCCTCCCTTCCCAGATAGAGAAACTCAAGGCGGAACAGAGCAAGCAGCCCCCGACGCCCCTGCTGGGGCGCAAGTTCTTTGGAGACCCCACGGAACTGGCGGCCAAGGCAGCGCCCCTACTGAGGCCAGGGGGCTACGAGAGGGGCTTGGAGCCCCTGGCTCGTCGGGCCTCGGACACACTGTCCGCAGAGGTGCGGACCCGGGTGGGGTACGTGCGCCAGGAGCTCAAGCCCGAGCGCCTCCAGCCGCGCATCGACCGGCTGCCGGAGATCCCGGGGAGGGTGGAGACTCCAGCCCCGCCGGCCGCACCCGAGGATGCGGCGGAGACCCCCGGGGCCCTCGCGGCGGCGGAGCAGGTCCGGCCGCGCCCAGAGCGCCAGGAGTCAGCTGATCGCGCCGAGGAGCTGCCCAGGAGGCGGCGACCGGAGCGTCAGGAATCGGCCGATCAACCCGAGGAGGCTGCGCGGAGGCGACGGCCAGAGCGGCAGGAATCCGCGGACCACGAGGCGGCACACAGCCTCACCCTGGGCCGCTATGAGCAGATGGAGCGGCGGCGCGAGCGGCGCGAGCGGCGGTTGGAGAGACAGGAGTCCAGCGAACAGGAGATGCCTACCAGAGGAGAGCTGGCCAAGGGGTGAGGCCCTCAGGTGCCCAGGGAATGAGGGAGCGGGGACACGGAGAGCTCCTGGAGCCACGCGGGCCCGTGGGGGGGGGGGGCTGCTGGGGCTCAGAACTGCTTACTGCCCTGGTACCCATTTTGCAGAGGTGCAAACAGGCTGAAGGAGACGAGGAGAGGTGCCCATGGTCCCACAGTGGCAGTTCTGTTGGAGGAAAGGACTTAGCTACTGAGTTCTGGCCCCTGCCTAGGTGGTCCAGGCAGGGATTTTGTCCTCCCTGCACCTCAGTTTCTCTACTGGGCTAATGGTGAAACCATCTTCTAACCCTTCATCACAGGCTTTCTCCACCATTTAAACTGCGGGCTACTGTCATCTCCATTTTATGGATGGGGCAACTGAGGCTCAGAGAGGGCAAGTCAATCAGTTTGGATGAAGCAGGACTGGAACACAGGCCTTTCAGAGTCCAGTGTTAACCAGAGCATGATGGGCAGATTGATCTTATCAGCTGTATCCCCACTAAGAGACCATTGGTCAAATATGTTTTGGAGACAATGACTTCTTGACTCCTTTTTAATTTTGCATATCATGAACGTTTGCTGAGTCCCCATTCTGTATGTGGTATGTGCTAGAGCAGTGGCCACACCAGCCTCAGCCCTGTTTGGGTGGAGATCCCAGTCCAGTGGGGGAAACAATGGATAGTGATGACCCAAAATGACCAAAGAAGTCCGAGGGGCTTGGGATCTCAGGGGGTGGGTGGGGAAAAAAGGCAGCATAATGTACAAAGGCTTGAAGGCACCAGTTTGGATTTTTCTATGGCTAAAACTCAAAGGAGAGGTTCTGTCCTCCAGCAGACATATTCCAAGTACCTATGGTGTACAAGGCAAGCATCTGAGAAAGGTAGCTGAAGAAGTGAACAGGGGCCTGGCATCTCAGGCTAAGAGGTGGAGGCTCCTCCAGCCAAAACCAAGCTGGTCCCTGGGAGAGGGTGCCCCCAGTTCCATTGGGTCTTTCGGCTTCCCCCTCCCAGGAAGGCCACCCTGGCTGACATTGTGGAGCAGCTGCAGGAGAAAGAAGCAGGCCCAGGGCTCCCTGTCGGGGTAAGTTGAGCCTCAGGATGGGTGGGGGTATGGGGAACCCTCTCCTCCCAGCAGGAGTCAGAAACACCAATGCCTAGCCCTGCTTCCCGCCTCTCCCTCCCCATCTGAACCCTGCAGAGATTCTCAGGGGGTGATGGAAAGGGCCCCCAGATGCCTCCCACAAACTGAAAATCTCTCCTTAAGAAAGATAAGGCCACCAACCTAAGGAGACTCCTACTCCCCTCTACACACAGACTCCACACTCTTCCCACATCTGTCCTAGACTTTCTCTAACCCGGTGGGGGGTTCACATATCCTCACAGACAGCCACACACACACAGAAGTCCCAGATTCCTCCTACAGACAGCCGGGACATCAACGTGCCTGCACACCCACCTCCAAAGAGCTAGCGCTTTCCTCCCTAAGATCGAGAGCGATTACAAACCCAGGAGTCCTGACAGTCTCACTCCCGACACCGATGGGGCCCCTAAAAGTTGGGTCTCCAGCCCTGAGGCCCTCCCATACTCGCCTCCAAGACAGATGGGATCCCCCAGACTCGTGAGTCCCCCAGGCAGATGGCTCCAACACCCCCCCTATGGACAGCACCCCTCTTCCCCCTCCCTCCACACAGCCGTCGCTGCCTCAGCCTCGTGAGCTTCCCCCAGGCCGCCTGCCCAACGGGCTTGAGCCGCCCGAGCGGACACCTCGGCCGGACCGGCCGCGGGCACGGGACCGGCCCAAGCCGCGACGGCGGCCGCGGCCCAGAGAGGGTGGTGAGGGCGGGGGAAGCCGGCGCTCGCGCTCCGCCCCGGCCCAGGGCGGCTCCGCCCCCGCGCCTCCGCCACCGCCCACTCACACAGTGCAGCACGAGGGCTTCCTGCTGCGCAAGCGCGAGCTCGACGCTAACCGCAAGTCGTCCAACCGGTGAGCGTGTGGGCGGGGTTTTGGAAGGCGGGTCCCAAGCTCAGAGTGTCCAATAAATGAATAGATGGGCCTGGGGGTGGTACTAAACTTCCTGGAGTCCTACGGGTGGCGGGGGTAGGCGGGGCCTGAAGAGGGGCGGGGCTCCAAGGACTCGAATCTTTGAATTGGAGGAACGGGACTTAGGGTTTAGTTCGGTGGCCAAGGGGGTGGAGCTTAGGTGGGGAGCTGGACCGTAAAGGAAGAAAATATTCCAAATGTAAATAAATTGCCACCCAAACTCATAGCAACCAACTCAGGAGCTAACTATAGAGCTAATGGCAAATTGGATTTGGGGTCTAGCCTACAGGGTTCCAATGGTTTGTAAGGTGAAGCTTGGAGAGGTCATCCAACCTCTCAATGAATGGGGTGGATCCATCCTCGAAGTTTCAAATTGTTGCCGGGGTGGCTGGAGAGGTCTGAAAAGGGACAGAGCCCAAGCTCTGAGGTCTGAGGTAGGGGGCACATGCAGATGTCTAAATAGCGACTTACTTTTGGAGTTCAGCTCATGTTTGTCCAACCCTTTTTTTGTCCAACTGTGAGGCAGAATCTGGGGAGAGGTGGCCAGCGAGCAGAGTGAGGCCTAGACCCAAGATGTGAAAAGAGCAAAACAGGTTGAGGTTTTGCCTTGAGGCAGTCTTTTTTCCTGGTAGTGAGGCCAAGGTGAGAATAAAGGGGCACCTTCTGTGTATTTCACTCAAGAGACTTCCTTCTCCTTTGAGGCTTTGGCCGAATAGGAGATAGGCATTTCTCATACAAGACACAAGACGCAGAGATCTCCTTTCAGGGGATTCCATGGTGGGTGAAGGAGTAGGCAAGGAACACGCCCAAGCAAAGGCTTATGGAGAAGACAGCTTAAGTCTTGCCTTCAGGAAATTCAGTATGGGAGGGGAAATGGAAGGGCAGGCCCAGCAGGGGTCAGCATAAGGCTTGGAACTGAGAGTCTTAGAGTCTCCCCTTAGCTCAGGAACATCCATAAGGAAGAGCACCCCAGACACATGGCCCGGCTAAGGCAAAGGCCCAAGAAGAAGGAAGGCTCAGGTGTTTTCAGCCATGAAAGGTATTAATGAAGAGTTCCCAGGCAGAGTGCTGTGACTCTGCCTTGAGCCCCATATCGTCACCCCAGGTCTTGGGTGAGCCTGTACTGCGTTCTCAGCAAGGGGGAGCTGGGCTTCTACAAGGACGCCAAGGGTCCGGCGTCTGGGGGCACACACGGCGGGGAGCCACTGCTCAGCCTGCACAAGGCCACCAGCGAGGTGGCTAGTGACTACAAGAAAAAGAAGCACGTCTTCAAGCTCCAGTGAGCCCCCCAATGGGCAAGGGGGAGGGATCCAAGGCCCGACTCCCCTTCCCCCCCAGCAATACCCTGCTTCCCTGGAGGATAGTTGGTGGATGGGTGGGCCGGGCCCCTGCCCCAGATTCCCCAAGTTCTGTGTCCCCTTCCTACAGGACCCAGGATGGCAGCGAGTTTTTGCTCCAGGCTAAAGATGAGGTGAGATCTGGTCCTTTCTCTCCCCTCTCTGGACCTCAGGAGCAACCTGGCTGGCTGGTTTCTGGCCCAGAGTGATGCAACTGTGAGCCAGAAACACAAGCCAGAGTCACCAGGCTATGATGGGAAAGCCTATTGACAGTGAGAGCCCAGAGGAAGTTCCTAACCTAAGGAGGGGGGGAGGGGAGGCAGGGACCTGGAGGGCTGCCTGGAAGCCCCAGGACAAAGTCCAACCTCCTTGCCTTGGCCCCTGAAGCACCACTGGAAAGATAAAAGATGGGAGTTAGTGAAAAAATGGGATGATGCAGGCAGAGAAGAACCAGAGGTGCAGAAATACAAAGCATTAACTGAGCTGGTGGAGGGTTCAAGGAGGAAGGATCCCAGAAAGGTTCCCAGGGGTTGTGGGCCATTTGGAGGGGGTTGGAGTTTGTCCTAAGGGCATTGGGAAGCCATGGCAGAGTCTGAGCAAGATTGGGGGGTAGAGGTTACAGTGATGTCTAAGAAAGATCCTTTGGCAACAATGTGCAGGGTAGACTGGGGAGAGGGACAGAGGAGGTGTGGAGCCCAGGAGGCAACCAGGACAGGCACCCACATGTGAGGGCACAAGGCTGGCCCCCAGCCGGCCTGTGGGGAGGGGAGGAGGGGGTGGAAGAGAGTGAACCATGGGACTGAGGCTAAGGGGAGAGGTCAGGGGAGGAGCAGGCATGGAGGTGGTTTAAAGAGATGTTGAAAATAATAATGCTCATCATCTCATTCATTCTTACCAGAGGCTCTGGGGTAGGCCTGTATTCTCTCCCTGCCAATTTACTTTTAACATGGAGATGAAAACAGTTTTCCATTCTAGGGTTCTTATGAGAACTAAGTTGATACATACAGAGTACTTACATGGCCTGGTAAAGGTCAGTGCTCTATAAATGTCGCTGATGTTATCATTGTTTGTGTTGTTGTTTATCTCTATAGTGGGTGTTAGATATAATCCTATTGCATAGGATTAAGTGAATTAATCCACAGAAGCACTTACAACAGAGCCTGGCACATCTTGAAGTGCTATGCGACGGTTTGCATTATTGTTATCACCCCCATTTAATAGACTGGAAAACGGAAGTTCAGAGGGCAGTCCGATTCCAGGCTCATCTATTACTCAGTCTGCCTTCTTCCAAATCGGGACTCTGTGCCCTGTCTCTCTCCCCCAGGAGGAGATGAACGGCTGGCTGGAGGCTGTGGCCGCTTCAGTGGGAGAACACGCCGAGATCGCCCGCTGGGGGCAGACACTACCTACCACGTCCTCCACGGATGAGGGCAATCCCAAGCGGGAGGCAGGGGAGCGCAGGGCCAGCGGGCGCCGGAAGTGACTTCCCACCCCCTGGGCCTGACCCATCCCCGCCCCTTCTCTCCGCACTGTGGGCACAAAGACACTTTCTCTTCCGCAGGGGCGGGAGCCCCTAGTTCCACCAACACTGCGGACGCGCCAAGATGGGCACTGGAAAGGAGGGGACTTCTGCACTCCAGGAAGTGGTGGGGGGATTGATGCCCCTATAGCCATATCTCGGCCCCTTCCTGCTCGCCACCCCACCCCAGGTGCTGGGGCTCCATTATTTTTATGCAATAACTGAGTTGGGAGGGGCGGGTAAGGGGCCAGTTGAGCCAAGCCCCCTGCCCCGATCCCCAGATCCTGCCCCAAGAAGCTGGGGTGGTAGGGGCGATAATTCCTGCCCCCCTCTCCGCCCTAGGGATGGGCATGGGGCCGCTGGTGAGGTCCCCTGGACCATCCAGGGTGCTAGGGGGTGGGGAGGGGACGTCTCCTCCCCGCCTTTACCTCACTTCCAATGCTGCCTTGATCTCTGTCTGGGAAGGAGGAGTGAAGGGGCCTTAGCCCCTGCACTCCGCCGTCTCAGAGCCATGCGGTTAATTCCTGACTTAGTTTATTTTTGCAAAACGTCGACCTCCTCCTCCCCCGCCCCGCATCCGCGAAGGCTTTTAATGGGAGGGGCGTCAAAGCTCAAAACTGTCTTCCTCTCTCCTCCCCCCTCCAGCTGTAAATGCCGCTACGTGAGGGGAGGGGCGAGGGGAAGCCCTCCCCCCTGCATGCTTCTGGCAGAAGCACCTCCCTAGGGAGTGGGGGAACCGGGTTGTGGGCAGCCCCCATAGCCACCTGGCGGAGCCGCTGGGGCCCAGGGGTGTGGGGCGGTGTGGCAGGCGCACACTGTATGTACCTATAATAAATACTTTGGCTTTGACGGTCTATGCTGGTTTGTTCGCGTTTCATGGGCTGCGCCTGAGAGGGGGTGCGGGGGGAGGGGAATGGAGGGTGGCGCGGGGAGAGACTGCGGCTGCAGAGAACATTTAGATGTCCCCTTGATGTGAACTAACTTCGGGGTCTAAACACACGTCCCCGACGAAGCACCTAGATTCCATTCCTAAAATGGGAACCATTCCTAGGGGAATGTTTTGCTAGCCCTTGTAACTAAACTTCCCCAAAACAGCCTTGCGGTGCGCCCCGTCCAGCACAGGAAAGGCGGGTCCCTTTAAGGAGGCGGAGAATTTAACTGCGACGGGTGAGCGCTGTGTCCAATCGCCGGTGGCCCTGGGAGTCTCCAGGCCAATGAGCAGGCAGTGGGGGGCGGGACCCGAGTGTAGACCCGGAAGCGGGTGCTGGCCGGCCGGCTCGCCCGGGGGCCATGGCAGCCGCGGCACCTGCAGCAGAAGGGGTCCCGAGTCGGGGGCCTCCGGGGGAGGTGATTCATCTGAACGTGGGAGGCAAGAGGTGAGTGTAGGAGATTCCTGAGGCCCCCACCTCGGGGACCGGGAACGGGGTGGGAGTACCGCCTCTCTCTGGGGGAATCCCTGTCCATCAAGGATTGCTCCGCCCCCTGCTGAAAGCGCGAGTGCTCGGACTGGCGCCCGGGATGGCGGTGGGGTAAGGAGCTACATTCCTTCCCTCCTTCCATCCTTCCATCCCCTACTGTGCGCTCACTTTCCCCGCTTAGGTTCAGTACCTCTCGCCAGACTCTCACCTGGATCCCAGACTCCTTCTTCTCCAGGTGATCGGGAGAGACAGTTTGGGTCGGGTGGTGGGGGGCAGGACGAGAGGGTATGGGAAAATCTAATGCCCCACTCACCCTCCCCACCCTCCACCCCCTTCACACACACACACTTGCCCTTTACACCTACTCTGCATCCCCTCCCAACAGTCTTCTCAGCGGACGCATCTCTACACTGAAAGATGAGACTGGAGCTGTGAGTAGGGCAAGAGCTGAAACGGGGCAGCGGGTAGGAGGAGGGACAGGAGCCCCACTCAGCCCCGTGTTTTGTCCCATCCATCCTCTGCCCCCCTTCCCGCAGATCTTCATCGACAGGGACCCCACCGTCTTCGCCCCCATCCTCAACTTCCTGCGCACCAAAGAGTTGGACCCCAGGTTTGCATGGGGATAAAGGGACCCCACTGTCTTCACCTTCTTCCCTTCAGAATGTTCACCTAAGCTCCTCGATCATATTTAAATCGTGTCCTTAGAATTTACCCCAAACACCACACACGCACATTTTCACTGCCCATATATAATAACATCACTCCTTAGAGTCTTGATCCAGTCAAAATTTGCTACCTCTTGGGACTCTTTGTACAGTTTTGAAAACTTCCTCCTTAGAATTCTCCACTCACTCCCATTTCCCAGACTCTGACCCCTAGTCAATTCTACTACCCAGGGGTGTCCACGGTTCCAGCCTCCTCCACGAAGCCCAGTTCTATGGGCTCACTCCTCTGGGTAAGTGGGGCCCCCATGAGCATCCTCACTGCATAGAAAACAAGCCCCAGCTCTCAAGATGCTCCCTCTTCCCCTCTCTTGAAAGAAGTTTAGGTTAGAGCCAAGAGCACTGGATTTGGTCCTGGATCTGGGGGATGGGGGTGGAGAATGAGATTGGTAAGGGGGTTAGAATCTGCCTCAGTACCCCCCAAGTCCCAGCATGGAGTTATTCTGCTTCAGTTCGACGCCTGCAGCTGCGGGAGGAGTTGGACCGATCTTCCTGTGGAAACGTTCTCTTCAACGGTTACCTGCCTCCACCAGGTGGGCACAGCTAAGGGATGGAGGGGAGGGAGGGTGGACTAAAGACTACATTTCCCATAAGGTCACAGCCCTTGCTGTGAGCCCTGTGCTTACCTGTGCTGTGAGCCCTGAGACATGATGGGAGTTTTAGCCTTATATCAGAGGCTGGACTGATGCTTGGAAAGGAAGTAGGAACTCACTTCCAATGAGGCAGTGGGCCAGCTAGTCCCCTGAGGCTAGGATGTATGTTCTGGAGCCTGATGGGGGTTGTAGTCCACGTTTGATTTCCCTGTGAGGAAGCTTAGAAGAAATAAAATAAAACATTTTGCATGGAGGTGGAAATATTAAGGGGAATTATTGACCATAATCTCCATGGGACCTTAGATCAGCAACCCCACTGGCCATGGAAGATATGCCTCAGTGGTTACTGGAAACCCAGCATGGGGCTCAAACTCACAACCCCGAGATCAAGAGTCACATACTCAGGGCACTTGGGTGGCTCAGTCGGTGAAGCATCCGACTCTTGATTTTGACTCAAGTCATGATCTCATGGTTTGTGAGTTCAAGCCCCACATCAGGCTGGCTGCTGTCAGCATGGAGCCTGCTTTGGATCCTCTGTACCCCTCTCTGTCTGCCCCTCCTCTCCTTGCTCGCTCTCTCTCAAAAATAATTAAAATAAACATATATAAAATAAGAGTTGCATACCCTTCCGACTGAACTAGCCAGGCACCCCATAAAGGAGTCATTTTAAGTAGAAGCTTTAGGGGCACCTGGGTGGCTCAGTCAGTTGAGTGTCCAACTTTGGCTTATGTCATGATCTTGCGGTTTGTGAGTTCAAACCCCGCGTTGGGCTCTGTGCTGACAGTGTAGAGCCTGCTTGGGATTCTTTCTCTCTCCCTCTCTGTTCCTCCCCCACTTGTGCGCTCTCTCTCTCTCTCTCTCTCTCTCTCTCTCAAAAAATAAATAAATAAACTTAAAAAAATAAATAGAAGTTTTCTATCACTGCCTTCATACCATAAATAAGTAAATGTGAAAATGAAACCCTGAAATAACAGTTATGATGCTACTGCCTTGCCAAAGAAATTGGCTTACATTTCTTTCTTTTCTTTTTTTAATTTTTTTTAAATGTTTTATTTATTTTTGTGAGAGAGAGCAAGAGAGTGCAAGTGGGAGCCAGGGAGGGACAGAGGGGGTGAGCACCGAAGATCCCAAGCGGGCTCTGCGCTGACAGACTGTGAGATCATGACCTGAGTCACCCAGGCGCCCCTAGGCTTCCATTTCTTTTCTCTTCTTTTTTTTCTAACATTTATTTATTTTTGAGACAGAGAGAGACAGAGCATGAACGGGGGAGGGTCAGAGAGAGGGAGACACAGAATCCGAAGCAGGCTCCAGGCTCCGAGCTGTCAGCACAGAGCCCGACGCGGGGCTCGAACTCACGGACCGCAAGATCATGACCTGAGGTGAAGTCGGTCGGTCGCTTAACCGACTGAGCCACCCAGGCGCCCCTAGGCTTCCATTTCTTAAAACAGAACATTAGCAAATACTGAAAAGATAGCACCGTTATGGTAGTGCCAAACTGATTCGGCCCTTGTGATGTGCTCAAAGGAACAGAAAAGGCAGTAACTTGCTGGGTGATTCCGTGTCCTTTCGTGCCACGTCCCCACACCACTGAGAATCTTTTCGCCCGGGACACTATGCCCCCACGTGTGGGGAAGTCGGCTTCTGGCGCATTTGAAGCGCTTGCTACGTGGCAATTATTACAGCTATTGTCACTCTGCTCCTTCTCCACGCCACAGCGTTCCCAGTGAAGCGGCGGAACCGGCACAGCCTGGTGGGGCCCCAGCAGTCGGGGGGACGCCCAGCCCCTGTTCGACGGAGCAACACGATGCCCCCCAACCTGGGCAATGCAGGGCTGCTGGGCCGAGTGCTGGATGAGAGGGCCCCTCCCTCCCCATCGGGTATGTTTCTGTCTCCTGGGAGACTGGGGCAGCCAGTGGGGTCCCTGCGCCCCTGCCCTGATCCCTGCTTTTCCCCCCACAAGGGCCACCAGAGGAGCCGGGGATCGTGCGCCTGGTGTGTGGACACCACAACTGGATCGCTGTGGCCTATACCCAGTTTCTTGTCTGCTATAGGTGCTCGGGGAGGGGGGTGGCCGGAGGCTCAAGCCCTGTTGGTGGGGAGGGCTTGCGGTGAGGGCTGATGACATCCCCCAATCCTCCAGGCTAAAAGAAGCCTCTGGCTGGCAGCTGGTGTTTTCCAGTCCCCGCCTGGACTGGCCCATCGAGCGACTGGCACTCACAGCCCGGGCGCTCGGTGGGGCTTTGGGTGAACATGACAAGATGGTGGCAGCGGCTACAGGCAGCGAGATCCTGCTGTGGGCTCTGCAGGCAGAAGGCGGGGGCTCCGAGATAGGTATGGCGCCGCGACTTTTCCAGAACCTTCTTTCTGCCCTTTAGAATTACGCTTCACCCTGTGGTCTGTTAGGATTCTCTTCCACCCCGTTGGAATTCTCTGGCCTGTTAACCCACTCTGTAAGTTCTTACACCCATGGGGATTCTTTGCATTATTAAGATGCTCCAACCCTTTAGAATTCCGTATCCTGTTCGAATTCCTTGGCTTGTAGAAAAATCCACCCACGTCCAGAATTCCCTGCCCTGTTAGACCTCCATGCCAGGGGAATCCCAGAGCCGGCTAGAGTCTATGTTCCCATTAGACATCTCTGTTTGCTTTATTTTTTGTTTTAATGTTTTATTTATTTTTGAGAGAGAGAGAGAGTGTGTGTGAGGGGGGCAGGGGCACAGAGAGAGGGAGACAGAATCCGAAGCAGGCTCCAGGATCTGAGCCGTCAGCATAGAGCCCAATGCAGGCCTCGAACTCACAATGTGAGATCATGACCTGAACCGAAGTTGGTCGCTCAACCGACGGAGCCACCCAGGCGCCCGTCGGTTTGCCTTATTGAAAACTGCGACCATGTTAGAGTCCCACACCCCGTCAGGAATCTGGCCTGTGTAATCCTCTGTAATTCCTGCTGGAATCCTCTAGCCTATAAAGATTCTGTGGCCCCACCGAATCCGCTGGCCCTGGGAGTTCTTCCTGGTCCACTGAGCGACTGGCTTCTCCCCCAGTCCTCCTCCTTCTCCCCCAGGAAGCGGGGTCCTGGCTGAGTGCTCCTTGCCTTCTGCAGGAGTCTTCCATCTGGGGGTGCCCGTGGAGGCCTTATTCTTCGTTGGGAACCAGCTCATTGCCACGAGCCACACGGGGCGCATCGGGGTTTGGAACGCCGTCACCAAGCACTGGCAGGTCAGAGGGGTGGCCGGCCTGGCTGCCTCTTTCCCAGGCGTCCAGTCTGCACGGACCCGGGGAGGGGTTCCTTCCTGCCCCAGCCCAACTGGAGACAGCCAGAGAACCCAGCAGCGGGCCAGATCTGGTGGGGGTGCCGGGGTGATAAAGGCCTAAGGAGGAGGAGTCAGGGAGGCCTTTCTGGAAGAGGGGCCGCTGAGCTGACAGGGAAGATGGTGGGTTTGCAAAGGAGGAGAGCGGGTTCTCCAGGCACTGGATGGGGGAGCAGGTGAGTGAAGATGCCGTAGGAGACAGACGTGCACACGTCTGTCGTTCCCTCCCAAACCATGTGCAAAACATAAAGAAAAATATACCTACGGTATTGCTTTCTCCTGTAAAGTATGTTTGGGAGAGAGAGACAGAAAAGCAGAGAAAGGAGAGAGAAAGAGGGGGGGAGACAGACAAAAAGCAATAGAGGAAGTCAGAAAGAGGTGATGGAGAGAGGGAAGGGTGGGCAGAGTGAAGCCGGGACTGGAAGGCGGTGGTGCCGAAGGGATGTAGAGAGACAGAAATAAATAGGAAAAGCCAGCAATATGGGGTCAAAGAGAGGCCAAGAGGCAGAACCGCTGACCCAGAGACTTCCAGAGACAGACAGACGCAGATGGAGATAGAACTAGAGCCGGTGAGGCTGGAGAGAAGTGGGCCTAGAAACCCCGGGTAGGTTCTGGAAGCGGTGGGGGGTGGGGGTGGGGTGAGGAGCACCCTGAGGGGTGCCGTGGAGGTGGAGGCAGGGAGGACCTCCCGGCCACAGCCGGTCCTGCCTGCCCCCAGGTCCAGGAGGTGCAGCCCATCACCAGCTACGACGCGGCGGGCTCCTTCCTCCTCCTGGGCTGTGACAACGGCTCTATCTACTACGTGGGTGAGCAGCAGCTGGTACCCCGCGTGCCCGAGAACCTCCCCGGGAAGGCAGGGGGCGGGGGGGGGGGTGCTGAGCACCTTGAACGAGCCCACGCTGCTCTCCCCACCCGCCCTAGATGTGCAGAAGTTTCCCCTGCGCATGAAGGACAACGACCTCCTTGTCAGTGAGCTCTACCGGGACCCGGCAGAGGACGGAGTCACGGCCCTCAGCGTCTACCTCACCCCCAAGACCAGTAAGCTATGACCGGCTCCCCCCATCTACCCCCCCTACCCCGCTGCCAGCAGCCCCAGCCCACAGCCGCCTCCCCACCACTGTGTAGCATGACCCTGTGAGATTTACTGGGAGGAGAAAAGATTCAACTCTCACTTAGTCATTCAACAAACACCGGGCACCGCTTGTATGTAAGCTGTGGCAGGTCTCTCCAACCAGGGCCTGACTTGGCCACGAGCAGTTCGTCTTTGTGTTTCTTTTCCACCTCTGCAATGAGGACATGATGTTTCCACGCTCATAAAACAAAGAGGGTGCGTGTTTTACAGCGGATGAAACCGAGTTCTCTCACTTGGGGACAGTTTTTTTGATTTGGTTTCTTGGCTTTAAATGCAGAAAATTAGGCTAGGTTTTTTTTTTTTTTTTAATATCATTTACTTAGAAAATTATTTATTAGAGAAAGAGCGCATGCAGTCAAGCAGGAGAGGGGCACAGGGAGAGAGAGAAAAAAAATTTTTTTTAATATTTATTTATTTCTGGGGAGGAGCAGAGAGAGGGAGGCACAGAATCTGAAGCAGGCTGCAGGCTCCAGGCTCTGAGCTGTCGGTGCAGAGCCAGACGCGGGGCTCGATCCCAGGACGGTGAGATCATGACCTGAGCCAAAGTCAGATGCTTAACCAGCTGAGCCAGCCAGGCGCCCCTCTATTTTTCTGTCTGTCCCCTCTCTTATTAGCTCCGTCTCTCTCTCTGCCTTACTTTCTGTCCCTGCTCCTCTCTTTCTCTGATCTCTCCCTCTGTCTCTCCCTTTCTGACATCTCACTGCCTTATTATTTCTGTCTGCCCCTGTCTCCTTGCTTTCTGACTCTATCTCTGTCCTTCTCTTTCTCTCTGCCGTGGTTTCTGTCTCCCTGTGGCCCTGTCGCTGCCTTCATCCTCGGCCCCTCACCAGGTGACAGCGGGAACTGGATCGAGATTGCCTATGGCACCAGCTCGGGGGGTGTGCGGGTCATTGTGCAGCACCCCGAGACCGTGGGCTCCGGGCCTCAGCTCTTCCAGACCTTCACCGTGCACCGCAGCCCCGTCACCAAGATCATGCTCTCGGAGAAGCACCTCATCTCAGGTGGGCCTCACCGGGCTGCCCCAACTGCCCATCTCCTCGCAAGAGGATGGCCTGGAGGGGAACATGAAACCAGGGGGTGGGGCCTCCGGGGAGGGGAGGGAATTTTAACCTGGAACAGCAATTGCAGAAGTGAGAGAATAGTGTAAGGGGACCCATCTAAGCAAGAGTAAGAAATTCATCAATTCAGCAAACACTGGTTGAGCACCTACTGTGTGCCAGGCCCAGGGGATACAGTGATGGACAAGACAGGCCAAGTGCCCGCCCTTAGGGAGCTGATGTTCTGCGGGAAGGCAGATGACAAATAAATAAATCAGAATATAAGTCACCAACAGGCAACGATGAAGACCATGAATAAAAACAAAAGTTGTGCGAGTGGCTTGAGAGTGTTGGGGTCACTGAGGAAGGAGCTTTGAGCAAAACCAAGGAAATAAGCAGTGCAGCTCGGTGGGGACAAACATTCTAGCAGAGGGAACAGGCATTGCAAGGGCTCTGAGCCAGGAGGATGATAGATGTGTCTGAGGAAGCAGAGTGGGCAAGGGAGACAGTAGGACCTTGTAAGCCATGAAGATGACTTTGTCCTTGCCCTTGACTGGGTAGGTATCATGGGAAAGAGGGTTGTGAGCAGAGGAGGGCCATCATCTGACACAGTTATTCACAGGGACTCTCTGGCTATGCGTCGGGGCAGGACAGGAGCAGGAGGAGGCTGCTGCCATGGACAGGACCAGGGTGGGGACAGTGACAGGGTTAGATGAGATCAGGCTCTGGAACAATTTTAGAGGAAGAACCAAGAGGATTTTTGACCATTTGGGAGTTCTGGGGAAGAGCGAATTCTCTGAAAGGGAAGAATCCAGAGGGGCCCGAATCCTGACACCTTTGAAAAGGGTCATCCTGGGGCTCGGGAAGGTTGGGCCGTGGTGATGACAGCTGGCCTGACCGGCCGTTGCCCCTGTGCTCCTCAGTCTGTGCCGACAACAACCACGTGCGCACGTGGTCCGTGACTCGCTTCCGGGGCATGATTTCCACCCAGCCCGGCTCCACCCCACTCGCTTCCTTCAAGATCCTGGCACTGGAGTCGGCCGACGGGCATGGTGGCTGCAGCGCTGGCAATGACATTGGTGCCTACTAGCCCCTGGCCCCCCATCCCATGCACCCTGCCTGACCCCCATTGGCCTCCACTGGCTCCTTCCCTGACCCCCTGTAGACCTCTCCTGACCCACCCAGCTGACCTGGCTGCCACCTGACCCCTGTCAATCTCCATTTACTCCCAGCTACCCCCGTTGAATTCTGTTACCCCGTTGATTCCTGCTGACCGCCACCTGACCCGGGACCCCCACCCCACAGCCCTGAGCTCCACTGACTGACCCTCAGCCCTCTCTGACCCCGCCCAATTCCAGAAAGCTGGGGATGGGGACCTAGTCCTGGGAGGGGGCTCATCTTGGAGAAGGGGGCAGAGCCTTAGGGTCTGGAGTCCCAGGGAGCCCAGCTGGCCCTGACTCCCCCCACCATCCTGGTCCAGGCCCCTACGGCGAGCGGGACGACCAGCAAGTGTTCATTCAGAAGGTGGTGCCAACCGCCAGCCAGCTCTTTGTGCGTCTTTCATCCACTGGCCAGCGGTGAGGACCGTCCCATCGAACGGGGAGGGTGGTCAGGGGAGAGGGCAGGACACCAGCTGGGTCACGGAGGCCAAAAGGGGGTCCTAGCCAAGGAACGCCTGAAGGAGCAAAGGCTGGGAGGGGGCACGAGGCCTGGTCCTGGGTTTGGGGGCTGGAGGAATTCAAGGTGTGACATGTGTGGGTAGCAGTGAGGCTGGGGAAGCCCCAGGTGCCTGTGCCGGACCTCACGCAGGTCACTCGGTGTGGCCAGAGCCCGGGATCGGGGCAGGAGGCACAGGTGGGGGTGCCGGGGATGGGGGGGGGGGGGGGCACAGGCAGCTGTAGGAGCCCAGAGGAGGTGCTTGCTCCAGTCTGGGGAGGGGGCCTGTGAGGGTTTTCGTGAGGACCTTGGAGATAAACAGCAATGAGCAGAAGAAAGGAGGGGCAGGGGTGCGCCGGGCTGAAGGAACAGTGCGGGTGAAGGCTGGGAATGGACAGCCAGTGAGGTGCACGTGGTCTGGGGGCCAGACCTCCGAACAGGCTGCTGAGGGGCACGAAGGAGCTGAGATTGGCCTGGGCTGCTGGGGAGCCGTGGCCACCATGGGGGTTGGACTGGAGGTGGGACAGGAGTCCGAGAGTCCAGGGAAGAGGCTGGGACAGGTGGGGACAGGAGCCGGCAGGGCTTGACCAGGGCCAGACAGGAGGGGAGGAGGGGGCCCTGGAGGCTGAAGGGATGGGGCAGGGGGTTGGAAGCTGGTGATAGGAGGGGAGGGAGGCCCCCAGGATGACAGGCCTTCTCTGAGTCAGGAACCAGAAGGGAGAGCAGCAGATTTGGGGGAGAATCCCCATGGGGACGTGGGGTGATGCTGGACAGGAGCCATCCCAGAGGCCGCTGCACCCCGAGAGTACATGGGGGAAGGGGAAAGAAGCCTGGGGTGGCGGTTGGAGAGGCAGCGACTAAAGCCATAATGGTGGGGACTGTGGCCCGGGAAGGGGTGTACAGGTGAGGAGAGGGACCGGGGCCAGGGTGACCCCTCTCCCTTCCGTCTCAGGGTGTGCTCGGTGCGCTCGGTGGACGGCTCCCCCACCACCGCCTTCACGGTGCTCGAGTGTGAGGGCTCCCGGCGGCTCGGCTCTCGGCCCCGGCGCTACCTGCTCACCGGCCAGGCCAATGGCAGCCTGGCCATGTGGGACCTGACCACCGCCATGGACGGCCTCGGCCAGGCCCCTGGTACTCCCTATACCTGGCCTCCGTGCCGGCCCCTGTCCACAACCTCCTTTGCCAGTCTCCCTCCCCAGGCTCTGGCCCTCTGACCCCTTTCCTCTGCCTTTGAACCCCAGCTTGCCCTCACTTTTCCACCCTCTCGTAGCTTCTGACCCCTAGCCTTTGACCTCTGCGTTTTTGCTCCTATCCCGGCCTCAAGCCTTGCGTGTGACCTTTGTCCCTTGCCCAGTGGCCCCTGTCTTGCCCCCCCCAGCAGGTGGGCTGACCGAGGAAGAGCTGATGGAGCAGCTGGAGCAAGGTGAGCCGGTGCCACTGGCTTCCTCTCGGAGCTCTCTCCCCAGCCCCTCCCCTCGCACCTCTCTCACCAGGTAGACTGAACTCCACTTTCCCTTCTGTGCAATGGGGGAGGGGCGGGGGAGGGCGGGGGAGTTGCCTCCCTGCCCACGATGACCCTCACTGACCCTCCTCACCGCCCCCCAGTCTCCACTCAGCCTCCCTGTCTGGCCGTCTCGGGAGCCTGAGCCCCCCCCAGGCTGAGGCCCGGCGCCGCGGGGGAGGCAGCTTTGTGGAACGCTGCCAGGAGCTGGTGCGGAGCGGGCCAGAGTCCCGACGGCCCCCGACACCAGCGCCTCGGCCCTCCACGGGTCTCGGGGCTCCCCTTGCACCCCCCCAAGGTGAAGCTCAACGAGACTTCCTTCTGAACACAGCCGCCATGGTGCCTTTGGATACCCAGGTCCTGGGGGGGGGAAGGGGTGGGGTGGGGTGGCAGGGCTCAGGTGCCTCCCTGCTTCCTGTCAGAGCCCTGGGTTCAGGGCCAGGGCTTCCTTGGAATGGTCGTTGTTACTAGGCCCCCACTGCCCCCCCCCTTTTCTGAAGCCAAAGTCACCCTCCCCTAATAAAGTTGTCACTGCCAACACCTTGCTGACATTCTTAGAGGGTTTGGGGACCCCCAGGGAAAGGGTGGGAGAGATGTGAGGACCAGCCAGATGTCTGGCTGTAGATTTAGGAACATCTGTCTCTCTTGGTTTAAGCAAAGAAGGGGAATGTAATGGTTTACATCTGGCTTCAGGCATAGTTGGATCCAGGGATTCAGATACTCGTCCAGAACGTCTTTCCATCTATTTGGTTTTGCTCTCCTCTGGGATGCATCATACTCAGGTTTTCCCCTCTCGGTGCCAAGATGACTCCAGGTACCTCCTTAGCAACTTGTTTTTTTTTCTAGCAAGAGCAACAAATCACACGACTGATTCTTATTGACTTAAATTTAGTCAGACGGCCATCCCTGAACCAGCCACTATGGCCGGTGTGATGGAGGCCTTCCACAGTTCCAGGGGTCATGTGCCCTCACAGGCCAGGAGGTTGACAGATTGGAGGAGGAATTCCTGAAAGGTGAATCGGGGTACTGTTACCACAAGCAAGGACGACTGGCCACAGGTCAACAGAAACACAGATGTCAGCTATGTGATTGCCACATCCTGAACATTTGTACCCTAAGCATCGCCATCACAAACACCTTTCCCACATCCCTTTCCTGCCCATGCCAGAGAGGTTATGAGGGACAGGTTCAGCTCACTCTAGCTTAATATCCTTGAGATTTTCCCCCAAATAATACCTGTTCCCATGGCAACTTCTCAGGAAAGATTTGTGCATCTTTTCCTTGAGCCAACGAAGAGGAAAGAAAGTGGGGCAGACTGGGAACAAGGATTTTAGAATATGCTGATTTCCCTTGAAAAGGGAAATTAGTTCTGGAATGCCAGAGTTTCTGTAACATAGTGGAGAAGGGTCCAGAGTGTTAGGGAATCTAGAACACAGGGATATTCTAGAGTGCTAGCAGATGAACAATATTAGGATCCCCCCACCCTGCATTTCAGAGAATCCACACAACAGAAGTTGCTTGACCAAAGGACCTGGAAGTCAATGGTTCTAGAACAGGGGAGTGTTGTAGAATGCCTATGATTCTACACTTGCATGCCGGAGATTTGGAGATGCTGAGAATTATAGGAAACAGCAATGTGGAGTACTAGAAAATCTAGAGCATAGAGTATTCCGGAATGTCAGCTCTTCTGGATCGCTAGAGGGTTTGTTTGCATTCCAAGAAACCCATAATGGCAAGGGCCTCTGGATTGTCAGGGGATCTAGAACATGAACAGAGATGAATGATTCAAAAACATGAGTGTTTTGGAATACCTGTGAACCTCAAACTTTAGAAATATTTTTACATGCCAAGGCATTCAGAACCCTAGGGAATGTTTGAATGTTAGAAAGTCTAGAACATAGGAGGAGGGGTTGTGAATTCAGGGAATCTAGAATGTGGGATGTTTTATAATGCTCACAGATCTAGAATACTGAGATAGTTTTTCCTTGCCAGGGAATCTGGAACACGTTGTGTTTCTGGATTGCTGGTGATTCTAGAACTGAGAGAGAAAATGTAAGAAAATCTGGAACACTAAAGAGATTTGTCTGTCTGTTAATACCAGGGATAAAACCCAGCGTGTGAGCACACGATGGGAGGAAGCTTCTGGAATGCCACAGCACCAGAACTCAGGGATTCTGAAGGGTTGAGATCAGATCAGGATCCAAGGGATGACATAGAAACGACCCCGGGAGATAGTGGCACTGATGGGGAAGGATTGGGAGCTGGGGACTCCAAATTCAGGGGGGATGGGAAGCCAACGCCATCCCCGGAAGTTGTAGTGGTGAGCCAGAGGCTGTTGCCTAGCAACGAGCATTGAAGATGCCCCGGATCCCAGGCAGAAGGGAGGAATTTCAGCAGCGCCCCCAGCAAATGCTCCAGCCACAGGGTAGGAGGTGAGGAGGAGGGCAACGGAGGGGGGCATGGGGGGCCAGGACATGCTGTCCTGCAGGGCCATGTTAACAGGGATTGTGGGGGCTTCCCAAAAACAGGGACACGGAACACATTCAGTGGGCAGTCAGGCACTCCCTCATCATGCTAAGACAGCCCACGAATGTCCCTGAGTGTCATCGTTACTGCTCTAAGGGGCTGCGTGGCCCTGGATGGTGGGTGGGCCTGGATTTCTGGGTGTCCGTGTGGGATGGAGGTGTGGATTGCTGTAGGTGGCAGTAACAGTGTGAGCGGGGCTATGTGAGTTACCCGGTGCTCACTGTAACAGGGGAGGGTGAAAGGGTCGCCCCTCCACTGGAAGGAGCAGGAATGGGGGATGAGGACAAAGCTGGATCGGTTGATGTTCTCAGCCTAGGGTGGGCCCTCTGATCAGGGAAGGGGGCCTAGTATCCTGTGTGGGTGGAGCCTGTGATCCATTGGGGGCGGAGCTAGCGATCCAGAACTGGAAACTAAAAGGCTCAAACCGCCTGGAGGGATGGGGCCTGGAACCTCGGAGGCGGGGCAAATATGAAAGGGGTGGGGCTTGGGAATCCTAAGCATGGTGCCGCACCGGAATTCGCTATGGGAAGGGCAGTGGCCTTAAATTCAGACGGGAAGGGGTCAAGTAGGGAGCCGGGGTCGGAAACTCAGGGGGCGGTGCCTTTGGGAGAAGAGAGGCGGGGCAAATTTCGGGGGGGGGGGAAAGGGTGGGGCCTTGAGTTTATAATGAAGTAAAAGGGGCTGGGCTTGTGACCTACCGAGATGGGAAGCCATAAGAAAAGCTTGGAGCCTGGACCTCCCTAAAGAGAGTGCAGATGGGGCCTAAGGCCCTCTGAGGCTTGGGGTCCCTAGAAAGGGAGGGGACTAGAATTCTCTAAAGAGAGAGTCTGTAATTCTGGCAGTGGGAGGGGTGCTGTTGGGAATCTTTAAAGGTTCAGGATAGGGAAGGGGAGTCTGGTACCCCCTAGGGGCAGCTGCGGAGAGGGGTGTAAGGAGGAGAACAGTTCTCTAGGAGCCCCTTGGAAGCCAAGTCTGTGGGTCAGGGGCAGAGACTCGGTCCTGTGATGGACAGAGGCTACAACCTTCCGAGGAAAAAGATTCTGCTTGTTGGACCCGGAACCCCAACAGCACAGGGCCTTGAGAAGGGAAAACCCTTTGGGAAGGTGCAGGGTGGGCCTGGGGCCACAGAGCGGTCGGACCTGGGGCTTACTGCAGGATTAGCACTACCCCCCACCCAGAATCCTGAGCCTCTAGTGTGAGAAGTGGACACCTATGGGGGCTTCCAGCGTTTACACCAGTCAGGGAGCAAATTCTGATCAAATTCTCCCACTACTGTGAGCGAAGGATGAGGCCTGAGTCTAATTTAGGGCCCACTGCCTATGCGTTCCTCCCAACCGTGGTGGTGGTGGGAGGGGACGGGGGTCCCAGCACCTCCGCTCTTGGGCTCTCCTTCACAAGTTGGTACCCGACTCCCGATTTCGCCTCCAGCACT
Source organism: Panthera uncia (assembly GCF_023721935.1). Lineage (NCBI taxonomy): Eukaryota > Metazoa > Chordata > Mammalia > Carnivora > Felidae > Panthera > Panthera uncia. The sequence goes on along the minus strand of NW_026059779.1, from coordinate 4,407 downwards.
GAGAACTCCAGGCCCCAGCGCCCCCCGCCCGGCACCTGTCCCGCTAGCCCCTCCCCTGCCGCCTTCCGATTGGCCGCGCGGACAGCGCCCCCTGGCGGCACCGGGCTCTGATTGGCGGGAAGTTCGCAGCCGCGGCTAAGACTGTGGAGAAAATGAGTCGGCCTCGGGCGGGGGCGGGGGGCGGGGCCGCGCCAAGCCGGACCCGCTGGACAGACGGCCCGCCTGGAGCGGGACTCCACGCCGGACACGATGCGGCGGCCTGGCCCCAGCGGCCGCCGCCCCCTCCTGCTGGTGCTGCTGCTGCCACTCTTCGCAGCCGCCGCCTCCGCCACCAGCCCCAGCCCCAGCGAGGCCGTCGAGGTTGCAGGGATCCCGGGCCGCCAGGCCGGGTAAGCCCCGCTGCGGCCCCTTCTTCCTTGTGCCCCCTCCATCCAATAAGTCTGGTGGTCCGTGAGGACCAGGACTTGCGGATTTAGGGGAATACGAACCCATTGCTTCAGGGTAGGGATGAAAGAGCCAGAGCTCTTGGATTTGTTAGGGCCCTCTACTTTGCAGGGGTTAGAATCCAGGGAGTACTGGGATTTTGAGGCGAGGGAGTCCCCGCCGGTGTGATAGATGGATGTAGCCCCAGGGAATTCCAGGTTGTTTTTTTTTTTTTTTTCCGGAGAAGGGTCCCAGTTTATATGGGAATGGGGCTTTGAGTTTTCCTAAGATGATAGATGGGTGGGGCCCCCCCAGCTAGGATGGGGTTCCCCAAGCTTCTTGGGCGCTTAAGGAGGAGTATGGGAGGTTATGAAGGGATTCTATGGTGGAGTTAAGATGTACTGATTTTCTGGGGTTTGGGAACGAGTGGATTAATTAAAGGGACCCTTGGGTTTTCCTAGTGACTTAGGAAGACGTGGACTTCGAGCCTGATGGCGGAGGGGCTTGCAAGGGGTTGTGCGGAGGGGGTTCCTCAGATTTCCTGAGGGTTGGGGATGCTCTTGTTTCCTAGAAAGAGGATCCCGGGCTTGAATGAGGTACCAGTGATTTCGCGGCAAAAGATCCAAAACTTCCTATAGATGCGGGGGTTATAGCCACCCTTCCTGTCTACGGGTGACGAGATCGAAGGAAGCAGTCTGCCCAGTACCCCCACCCCCCGCTCTGCGGCCCAGCGCTCCGTTACAAAGGCCCCGGGCTCTGCTCCCGCCTCGGTCTCTGCGAATGCGTTTAGTAACCCGAGCCGCGCCGGGGGCGGGGCCGGGAAGGGGTTAACGCAGAGAAAAGGCGGGAGGGATAACAGCAAGAACTGGGGTCCCGGAGGCTCCCATTCGGGCGGCCTCCTTCCCCACTGAGCCCCACCCGTCTGGAAAGAGTCATTGAGCCCGACGTCCCCTTCACAGCATCTCCCCACTGCCCTTCTCTCGGGGCCAGAGCGCGCGTCCTCGTCCCTCGTCCCCCTTAGCCTGGGGATAATGGATTTGTCTGGGGGGCCCCTTGGTTGCGAAGCACTTGCGCTGGAGCTGAGGACTCCGCTACTCAGAATCTGAGACCCACTGAGCGGGGGATTTCTCAAAGAACTCCTTCCTCCTGATCAGGCGGGAAACTGAGGCCCAAAGACAAGGAGATGCTGGCTCCAGGACACAGCGCGTGGAAGCGCAGGAACGGTCTAGAACTCGGACCTTGGGATTCCCAGTTCTGGGCCGTGGCTCCTTCTGTATCCCCCTCCTCCTCCTCCTCAGCACCCCGCTGGACCCACAGTCAAAAAGAGGACCTCCCTCCCCAGCCGCTGAGGCCTGTGGAAGTGGCGCCACCTGCCGGCCATGCTCGGGATGATGGCTGAGTCAAGGACAGAGATGTGCGGGAGGGCGGGGTTCTAGATTCCCAGGCAGTACGGGCTTGGCAGTGAACTTAAAGATCCACTTTGCGTCATTAAAAAAAAATAATTAATTAATTAAGGCTTTAAAATGTCCTTACCAATAAGACTTTACCACTAAACACTTGAGAAAACAAATTAAAGTAGGGTTGCTGCGACTTTCATGCGCGGAGAATCTAAGCCATTTTGCCTCCCACTGTGCAGACGGGGAAGCAGGCATCCAGCGCAGTGCCACAAATTAATTAAACATCTATTTCGAGTTGCTCTCAAGCCTTCTCTTGACTTTCCCTCCCCTACCCACCGTTGCCCTCTTTGGGCAGTTTGAGAGGGCTAGGGGTCTGAGTGACTTCCACCCCTGTTTACAGCGTGGCTGCTTGTCGGTGCTGCCCAGGCCAGTCGCCCAAGAGAAGTCGCTGCGTCAGAGGTGGGTTCTTCTAGGTGGGGTATAGGCAGGGAGTGAAAGGGGGTAAGAGCAGAGGTGTCAGCCGCTCCCTTCCCCACCTCTCATCCCAGCCGGAATGCTGGATGCACTTGGTGGAAAGACTTGGTCCCTTCCTTCTCCACTAAGTCCCTGGCTGTCTCCGAAGCCTCCTGCAGGGTCCAGAGCTGCCCGCCTGAAAAGTGTGCAGGCCCTCAGCAGTGCCTGACCCCAGTGCCCCAGGTGCTGCCGAGCCCCAGCCCCAGCGCGAGGAAGAGACAGGTGTCCCTCAACTGGCAGCCACTGACGTGAGTGTGCAATCCCTCCCCTACCAGATGCTCAGGAGCTCCCGGCTCCCCGCCACCAGCCACCACCATTCCCAGCACACGTTTCTTTCTGCTCCCTGCATCTCTTTTCCCTTGGTCTCTCTCTGCCTCTCCTTGGCAACTTGGATCTCTGCTTCTATTTCTCCTTTTCGTGCCTATCGAAGTCTCTGTGTCTTTCAGTCTCCATCTCTCTGCCCCTGTCCCCATGTCCCTCTCTCTGTATTTGCTCTTTCCATCTCTGTCTCTTTCTGTTTCTCTCATTACCTGCCCCTTGTCCTCTCTGTCTCTCTGCGACGCTCTCTTTCTGCCTCTGTCTCTGTCTTCTTTGCTCTCTCTCTCCCTTCCTCATCTCTGTTTCTCCCCAAGCCTGTGAAGAACGTACAAGGTCTGGTCCCCGGAAAGGGATAGGGGTGGGGGGTGGGCAGAGCTGTTACTGGGAGATCTCGTGGCTCGAAAGGCCCGTTCCAGCTACGGTTGAGTCGTGGGGAAAGGGGGTGTCAGTCTAACCGCGTTGACAGCGCCTCTGCCCTCTTCTATCCAGGCTTCAGGAGGCCCGAGCTCTGTTGAGACGAAGGCGGCCCCGTGGGCCAGGGGGCCGGGCACTGCTGAGAAGGAGGCCCCCACAGCGCGCCCCTGCCGGCCAGACCCGGGGTAAGAACATCCGCCCTTCCTCTGCCGGGGGGCAGGGGGGTGGGTTCCGGGCCAGATAAAGCCGTCTGGTTCCCACGGTCCAGCCGCCGCCTAGCTGCCCCCCGTTGTAGCTCAGCCCCCCCAGGACACGGACCCTCTAGGGACCCTGGCGTCCGGCCGTGCGAGGTGAGCCCGGGACAGGACCAGACGCCGGCCAGAGGCGCTGACCCGCGGGGGTGGGGCCGGGAAGCCAGGCGTCCGGGCTCCCTGCGGCCGAAGAGGGGGGCGCTGTCCCGGCAGAGAGCGCAGCCCAACTAGCCCAGACAACAAAAGCGATTGTGCGGGTTGGCGCCTGCCCGGTCACCGAATGCCCAAAATTGCGGGGCGGCCGGGAGCCAAAGGCCTCCCCCTACTTCCACGACCCTCCCCCTGCCCTCCTCCCACTCCAGCTCTCGGCCCCTGGGCTAGCACAACCACCCTCTAAAGTCCCCCTCCTGTTGTGGCCTTCAGCCCAGATGTGTCCCCTTCTCCCTAAAGTCTTCCAGATGTGGGCATCCAGCCAGATGTGAGGACCCCCGCCCACAGCCTCAATCCACCGTTTGCTCTTTCTTATCCATTCTGACTTCTCCTACCAGGTGTGGGGTGCTGGCCAGATGTGACTGCATCCCCAAACGTGCCCCCCAGCGTCCTGCCCACCATCCAGACCCTCGATTCTTTCATGTGCCCAGGTGCACCGACCCTTCTCCCTCTCCCCCAGATGTGCCACCTGGCTGCCCAGATGTGCCATGACAGCCCCCTATCCAGATGAAGCCTCTTTCTCTGGGTCTAGGGCGGAGAATCAGCCTGTACCGGCCTCCCCAAATGTGGCCCCCACTCCTCTTTCCTCTTTATGGATTCGGCCCTGTCTAGGGAGAAACCGGCCCGCCCCCACCTGTTCCCTTCCCCGCCGCTCCCCTGCGGGCCCCATTCACTTGTTGGTGCGAGGCGGGGGCAGACGGGGCGCCCCCTCCCCCCTGCGAGTCTAGCGCCCAGCCTGCGCGCCTCTGGCTACGCGCCCAGCCCCACGCGCCCCCGCGCGGCCGCCGGGGAGGGAGTGGTGGGGAGGGGGGGGGCCTGAGCGGGGGCGCGGCCGCCCTCCCCCGCAGGCGGGCGGGCGCGGCCGGGCCCCTCGGGCGGGC
>NW_026059778.1:0-34395 GCF_023721935.1 Panthera uncia | reverse complement strand
TTTCTTTCTTTCTTTCTTTCTTTCTTTCTTTCTTTCTTTCTTTCTTTCTTTCTAAGTAAGCTTTATGCCCAACATGGGGCTTGAACTGTTGACTCCGAGATGAAGAATCACATGCTCCACTGACTGAGCCAGCCAGACACCCGTATATGATCTTTCTTATACACGGAATCTTAAAAACAAAAACAAAAAACAACTTTATAGATACAGAAAACAGAATAGATTTGGTAGTTGCCAGAGTTGGGGGTGAGGGATGGGAAGAATGGGTGAACTTTTGCTTTTTTTTACTTAAAAAAAATTGAATGAAAAAAAACCCACATAGGTAGAAGAGACATAGCAAAGGTTATTAAGGACAGTTTCCTGGAGGAGAAAACAATGGGTAATGAGACAAATATTCTTAAGGCATCCTGGGGCTTCTGATGTAAACCAGACTCTGGTCCACTGAAATAACTGATGGAGAAATTATTTTGTTATGTATAATTTTACAAAATATCCTCTGTTGTCATATTCCAAATACATTTGAAATTTCCTTAAAAAAACAAACAAAACCCCCACAAAACTATTAAGATGATTTGGAAACGCAGTTTGGGCTGAAGATTTCTAAAAGAGAGTAATATATCAGACAAATTCTGAATGTGGAAAAAAGCATAATCAATGGACTCAGGATAAAGATAATTCAGTTTGGATGGATTAGGGTATATAATGATGAGATTAAAGGAAACCTGACTGGAAAAGTGTGATGGAAACAGACCAAAGTGGACCTTATATGTGAGCCTATGGAATTTGGTCTAGGTGGTAATATAAGAGGAGGAACTGAAAAGTCTTTAAGTAGCAGAGTGATATGTACAGTTTCCTGTGTTTAAGAGCAATTCAAAGACCTGTATCTTGGAACTTCTGAGACCGATTCAGACTAACAAAAACATTCCATAGCTGTGCTGTTTAATACACTAGCTATTAGCCTTATGTGTACTTTCAAATTTAAATTCATTTTAATTATAATTAAAGTTTCAGTTCCACATCTGCACTAGCAACATTTCAAGTGTTCAATAGCTCCCCTACTGGCTACCATATTTGACAACACAAATAACAGAACATTTCCACCCTTGCAGAAAGTTCTATTGGCTAGCACCATCTAGAGCTATAGATCTTACCTATCTTATTTATGGCTATAGAAATAGATACTGGAGAGGAGAGAGAGAAGAGACTGATGATGTATCGGAAGGAGTTTTTGAAACTGTGCAATGACCTAATGGTTAGTGACAGAAAGAGATGGGAATTAGAGATGGCCAGTGGAACAAGTCTAGGATAGGAGAGGAACATTTGGTTATTATCTGTATTTACTTAGTAAAGAAAAAGAGTAGATAAAAGTATTCAAGGGAGAGACCTGGGAATATAAAGATTTTTTTTTTTTTTACTGTTTATTTATATTTGAGAAAGAGTATGCCGGGGAGGGGCAGAGAGAGGGGGACAGAGAATCTGAAGCGGGCTCTGCACTGACAGCAGAGAGTCCAATGCGGGGCTCAAACTCACAAATCATGAGACCATGACCTGAGCCAAAGTCAGATACTTAACTGACTGAGCCACCCAGACACACCAGAAGATAGTTTTTTAAAACTGCCATTAATATGTTAGGGAAGCAAGAGGAGTTAAAAAAAAAAAAAAAAAAAAAAGAGATATAGAAAGAAGCAGTGGACAAAAACAAAAATGGAGAAGTATGAGAAAAACATAGTAAACGTGGTAGAATACCAAGGAGAAAATTATTTCAAGAACAGAATAACTGTTCAACATTAAATTTCATTGTGATAGACACTACAGTATTCTTGCCTTAGTATTAAAATGGATTGGGGCAACATTACATAAAATAGTGTCAATAGCTTAGTATTAGCTAAGCTTTAACATACATTTAATAACAGAAAACAATATTAATTTAGTGTCATATTCACATGGCAATTAATGGATGGAGAGCAGATTTGCCTTCCATAACATCACTTAATAATACTGATGTGTGAGCGACACTTAACAAATTAAAGACAGCCAAGTTCTTCCTATTTTCCTTTTGAATATTTTTGTACATGCTTTTGGTCTACTGAAGTCATAGCTGAAAGAATTTACACTCACAATTCATCTGTACTTTGTCTCACTGGAAAAAAAGTCAGCAAAATTATTTCTTCCATCTTTCTTCGGAGGGAACATTCAAAAATACTATTTAGCATTTAAAAGCCACCCCTGCATTTCCAAAGTTCTCTGAAATTACATAATATATATTCCAAATGCGCTGGTCATCAAATTGTTTAGTCTACTGTACAACAGCATGGACTTGCCTGAAAATTCCATGAAAAATTATCTCTAGAGTGCATTTGACCTTGGTACATTATATTGAAAATATACCGACAGATTTGCATGGCCTAGGAACAAGTACTTTAAAACAATGAGAAGGACTGTAATTTCCCTTCGTTCATGCAGCACTTATATGTTTAGTATTTTTAAATGTTTTAGAAGAAAATGAAACAAATCAGATTAAAGTTGTCATTATACATTATGTAGTGAGTTACAGTTATTCTAACAAAAAACATATATAATCGAATTTTTTCTAATATATTATTTAAGTCTGGTGCTATACAAGAGCAATTTTAAGAATTGGTCATATTATAAAATATGATTCTTATTTTATCGAAAACTTAAATCTAAGTACATATTATTTAGTAGGATATTTATTTATTTATTTATTTATTTATTTATTTAAAGTTTATTTTTGAGGGGTGCCTGGGTGGCTCAGTCAGTTGAGTGACCGACTTCAGCCCAGGTCATGATCTCATGCCCCACATCATGCTTGCTTCTGTCAGCGCAGAGCCCGCTTCAGATCTTCTGTCCCCTTCTCTCTCTGCCCCTTTCCCACTTGTTCTCTCTCTCAAAAATAAATAAATCTTTTTTATTATTTTATTTATTATAATTTATTGTCAAATTGGCTAACATATAGTGTGTAAAATGTGCTCTTGGTTATTGGGGTAGATTCCCGTGGTTCATTGTCCACATACAACACCCAGTGCTATCCCAACAAGTGCCCTCCTCAATGCCCATCACCCATTTTCCCCTCTCCCCCACCCCCACAGCCAGCCTCAGTTTGTTCTCTGTATTTCAGAGTCTCTTAGGGTTTGCCTCCCTCCCTCTCTGTAACTTTTATTTTTTTGCCCCTTCTCTTACCCCATGGTTTTCTGTTAAGTTTCTCAAGTTCCACATATGAGTGAAAACATGTATCTGTCCTTCTCTGACTGACTTATTTCACTCAGCATTAATACCTTCCAGTTCCATCCAAGTTGCTGCAAATGGGATGATTTCATTCTTTCTCATTGCCAAGTGGTATTCAATTGTATATATAAACCATATCTTCTTTATCCATTCATCAATTGATGGACATTTAGGCTCTTTCCATAATTTGGCTATTGTTGAAAGCACTGCTATAAACATTGGGGTACATGTGCCCCTATGAATCAGCACTCCTGTATCCCTTGGGTAAATGCCCAGTAGTGCTATTGTTGGGTCGTAGGGTAGTTCTATTTTTACTTTTTTGAGGAGCCTCCACACTGTTTTCCAGAGCAGCTGCACCAGTTTGCATTCCCAGCAACAGTGCAAGAGGGTTCCCGTTTCTCCACATCCTTTCCAGCATCTGTTGTTTCCTGAGTTGTTCATTTTAGCCACTCTGACCAGTGTGAGGTGGTATATCAGTGTGGCTTTGATTTGTATTTCCCGGATGATGAGTGACACTGAACATCATTTCATGTGTCTGTCGGCCATCTGTATGTCTTCTTTGGAACAGTGTCTATTCATGCCTTCTGTCCATTTCTTCACTGGATTATTTGGTTTTCGGGTGTGGAGTTTGGTAAATTCTTTATAGATTTTGGATACTAACCTTTTAACTGATATGTCATTTGCAAATATCTTTTCCTATTCTGTCAGTTGCCTTTTAGTTTTGTTGATTGTTTCTTTGCAGTGCAGAAGCTTTTTATCTTGATGACATCCCAATAGTTCATTTTTGCTTTTAATTCCCTTGCCTTTGGAGACGTGTCAAGCAAGAAATTGCTGCAGCTGAGGTCAAAGAGGTTGCTGACTGCTTTCTCCTCTAGGGTTTTGATGGTTTCCTGTCTCACATTCAGGTCCTTCATCCATTTTGAGTTTATTTTTGTGAATGGTGTAACAAAGTGGTCTAGTTTTATTCTTCTGCATGTTGCTGTCCAGTTCTCTCAGCACCATTTGCTAAAGAGACTATTCTCCATTGGACGCTCTTTCCTGCTTTGTCAAAGATTAGTTGGCCATACATTTGTGGGTCCAATTCTGGGTTCTCTATTCTATTCCATTGGTCTATGTGTCTGTTTTTATGCCAATACCATACTGTCTTGATGATTACAGCTTTGTAGTAGAGGCTAAAGTCTGGGATTGTGATGCCTCCTGCTTTGGTTTTCTTCTGCAATATTCCTTTGCCTATTCAAGGTCTTTTGTGGTTCTGTACACATTTTAGGATTGTTTGTTTCAGCTTTGAGAAGAATGCTGGTGCAATTTTGATTGGGATTGCATTGAATGTGTAGAATTGCTTTGGGTAGTATTGACATTTTAGCAATATTTTTTCTTCCAATCCATGAGCATGAAATGTTTTTCCATTTCTTTGTGTCTTCTTCAATTTCCTTTTAAGTTTTCAATAATTTTCAGCATACAAATCTTTTACATCTTTGGTTAAGTTTACTCCTAGGAATTTTATGGTTCTTGGTGCAATTGTAAATGGGATCAGTTTATTTCTTTTTTTGCTGCTTCATTATTGGTGTATAAAAATGGAACCAATTTCTGTACATTGATTTTGTACCCTGAGACTGAATTCATGTATGAGTTCTAGCAGTCTTTGGTAGAGTCTTTTGGGTTTTCCATGTGGAGTATCATATTGTCTGTGAAAAGTGAAAGTTTGACTTCTTCTTTGCCAATTTTGATGACTTCTATTTCATTTTGTTGTCTGCTGATGCTAGGACTTCCAACACTATGTTAAGCCACAGCGGTGAGAGCGGACATCCCTCTCGTGTTTCTGATCTCAGGGAGGAAGCTCTCAGTTTTTCCCCACTGAGGGTGAAATTTGTTTTGAGATAGAGAGCACACACTCAAGCACATGAGCATGAGCCAGGGGAGGGGCAGAGAGAAGGAGACAGAGAATCCTAAGCAGGTCCTGCACTGTCAGCACAGACCCTGATGTGGGGCTCTATCTCATGAACTGCAAGATCAAGAGTGCGTAGCTTAACAGACTGAGCCACCCAGGTGCCCTATTTGGTAGGTTTTAAATGCCTCTTTTAAGCGAAATGTTCATGTTATTTTTTAAGTTATGAAAAACTAAACTTCATTTCAAAAGTATCAACTTGCAGTAAATAAATATATATATATATAATTTAAACATTTTTCAGGTTAAAATTATTTTAAAATATTCATTGCAAAATATTGGTAAGAAACAAATATAGATTATAGTGATTATCTGGTTGTTTTTGATTTCAGTTTTCCCTACCTGTTACAGTCCATAATAATCATGCAGCACTTTTAAAATGAGGAAAAAATGTATTTGTTTGGTAAATATAACACCACTTATCTATACTTTTATCAATTAGAATGAGGATCTTGTCTGAACTATTAAAGAAGTTGGTCAAAAGGTACAAACTTTCACTCATAACATGAATATTTTCAGGGGATCTAATGTGCAGCATGGGGACTATAACAATACTGTATTGTATACTTAAAATTTGCTAGGACAATAGATCATAAGGGTTCTCAATACACACACACACACACACACACACACACACACACAGTAACTTTAATAAAAGTAGTATCTGTGAAGGGAGTTTTGAGTAGAAATTATTCTTAAATATGACTATTTCACAGTTCAGTGAGGAGAAGGTATCAATTAACAGGTATGTTTGACCTATTGGGTTTTATCTCTTTCTGTCCTTTAAAAAATTATCTGGTTACAGGGGCACCTGGGTGGCTCAGTGGGTAGAGCATGTGACTCTTGATCTTGGGGTTTTGAGTTTGAGACCCATGTTGGGTGTAGAGATTGCTTAAAAACAAAATCTTAGGGGCGCCTGGGTGGCGCAGTCGGTTAAGCGTCCGACTTCAGCCAGGTCACGATCTCGCGGTCCGTGAGTTCGAGCCCCGCGTCAGGCTCTGGGCTGATGGCTCGGAGCCTGGAGCCTGTTTCCGATTCTGTGTCTCCCTCTCTCTCTGCCCCTCCCCCGTTCATGCTCTGTCTCTCTCTGTCCCAAAAATAAATAAAAACGTTTGAAAAAAAAAAAATCTTAAAAAAATTATCTGATTACAGAAGCTGTACTTCTGAATAAGAATGTTATCATTTATTATTTATGACAAATCAGACACTATATTAACACCTTTAAAAACAGTACCAAAAGAAAAAACCAGCACCATGTTTAATAATCTAGAACAATTCTAAATGGTCATTATTCTTTTTTGGCGGGGGTGGGGGTCATTATTCTTATCCCTAGTTTACATATACGGATACTGCTAACATCATTTATCCAAAGTAACACAGTAAGTAAATGGATCCAGGTCTATTTCAAATCCTTGGCTCTTAACTGCTGTATCATGCAGTTTCTTTAGAGAAAACAAAACAAAGCAAAACTGTAGACACTGTAGACAATATAGAAAAGATTAAGGAAGAAAATATAGATTACTCAAATCCCACAACTCAGAAAAACTTTTGGTGAATTTTCTTCCTGCCTTACATTATGTATTCCAAAATGATATATAATCTTAAAGGGCTGGGGTCACATATCACAGAGAGCTGTATATTCAGCTTATTCTGTGAGCATCCCCGTATCATTAAAAATTCCTTCATTGCTTTTTAACAGTAATGGGAAACGAATTTGTTTGATTTTATCTTATCTAATGATGAAAAATGCATACACTGTTTTCAATTCTACTGGTGTTAATTTTAAGCTTTGCTAGTGTTTTATTTAATTTATTCTTCTTCAATTATTTCTGCATCACTTACTAGTCTTCTCTGTTTCTCAAACATACATGGTGCATTCCGGGCCAAAGATCCCCGTGCTTCCGGTTTTCTCGGTCCTGATTGTTCTGACCACAGATACTTGCAGAGCTCTCTCCCTTCCGTCCTTCTACTTCAGATATTGCCTTCTCAGTAAGGACTTACCTGGCTGACCTATTAAAAAAACTGCAATCATGCGATCACAAACTCTCCACTCTCACCATCTCTATCCCTTTTTGTATTGGATTTTACTATTCGAGCTGTTACCATCTAACATGCAATATGTTTTACCTGTGTTACCTTGGTTATTATTGGTCTTCACCTGCTAGGATGCAAGCTGCATTTGAGGGCAGTGATATTTTTCCTGATTTACTCACTGCTGTACCTCTAGTACCTAGAACAGTTTCTGATGTGTGGTGGATGTCAATAAATATTTGTCAAATAAATACATGATTAGGCATCAATAAAATTATTTCAGTGTGTTCCTTGTGCTTCCCATTGAAATCAATGAGTTGAGCAATAAAAGTAAATGAGGGCTCTCATGCACCTAAGATATCTAATAATTAGTAAATTCAGGAAGAGAGAAAGTAAGGGCATCCTCAGGTTGCCCAAATAAAGATGAAACACTGTTGGAGCCTAAATTTTGGTGGAATGGTGAAATGGAATATTCTTTGTGGCTTTCCGGTAATTCCTTTTTTTTTTTTTTACTGGTCAGTACAAACTTTTAATTAATATCTCCAAACATATAAAATTTCTTCCCAATTTGAAAAGTTTGCACATTTATCCCCAAATTATTTAAAATGTACCATACTGTATTACCAGAATAGGACAAGAAATGAAAACTGCACAGTAGTTACCTTCACGAACATGGAAATACAAAAATAATGCATTCAAGAAGAAAGCAATTCCACAAAAAATATGATATGTATATCATGTGTATGTTATAATAATCAATAAATTTCCATCAACTAATACTATCTTAACTTTGGAAAATCAATGTATGCAGTCCATCAACTTAAAAATTAAAAAAGATTTCATATGCTAATCTCAAAAGATGCAGAATAAGTGTCTGAAGACATTCAACATTTGTGGGGTTTTTTGCTGATAGGTTTTTTAATCTATTTTATTTTTTTAAAGATTATTATTATTTAAATCCAAATTATAATATATAGTACAATAATTTCAGAATTTAGTGGTTCATCGCTTATGCATAACACGCAGTGCTCATTCTGGTAAGATTTCAAATTCTTGCTAGAGTGAGCAGAGATCTGACTCAATCACCAAAGTAGGTATACTTACCCAGTTCCTACACTCCAGTCAGTTCAGAAACCCAGAAAGCCTTGACCGATGGGGAGGCTATGTCACATTGAAAGATGTCCCTGCAATGCAGCCAGAAGGGATTACAGTGATTCCTCCAAGCCTTTTCCTAGAGGGAATGATAGCCATTTATTGAGATGTATGGGCACTAGGGGGAAAAAATGTCCTATACTTTTGGGAATTATTAGATGCTAGCTATGAATTGCCTCTAATCCCTGGGGAGTTGGAATGCTGTCTTGGTTTGCTGATGTAAACGGAGGCTTAGGGAAATCAGGTGTAGAATGAGTCTTGGGCTAAGTTCATTTAACCGTGGGTTCAAACAGGCCAGAGACTTATCCTGCGGTTAAGTTCTTAGTTACTGAGTATATATTGGCAAAGATTTGTGAGGCATCTGACAGAAACCCCGCATTAGCCCCTGAATCCATGGAGTGAGAGCTATTAAGAAGGGCCAAAAAAGTTTAAAAAATAAAAAATAATAATTTTTTAAAAAAAGAAAAGAAAAGAAGGGCCTATTTGAAGACTGGAACTGTGCCCTTCTTCCAAAATAGTAAGCCAAAACACTACCACATCACCAGAGGATTTCAGAGATTAATGCCATTTTAAAAGCTTAAAAGGTGCAGTTGTCAGTGATTTTCATTTAACTCACCTATTTTACAGTGCAGAAGGCACACGGATCTCAAGGAATGACTGTAGATTATTGTAAATGTAACCATATGGTGATTCTAGCTGTTGTTCAGAGAAAAATATCGTCACTGGAGCATACTGACACTGACCCTGGCACCTGGTATAAAGCTGACTTAGCAAACACTACGTTTTCAATACAAATCAGTAAACACGTGAAGTTGTTTGCTCTCCCTGCCAAGGGTGACAGTGCATGTTCCTCGTCCTATCTAAGCACTCTAACAACTCTACTGCTCTTGTTGAAACCGTAACGCGTGACAGGGACTTTGGTTTTATCCACGTGCCACAGATCATCCCTCTGGCCTAGGACATTGATTATGCTAACCGAATCTCGTCACAAAGAAGCAGCCAGCACCCTGGACGGCAAAACACAAACATACAATCCTTGAACAGTTCATTTGCCCACCTCACTGAAGTTACTAGGTATCCAAGAGTCCAAGGAACACTGGGACATTCCCTCTAAAGCGAGAAATAAGTTCCTAGAACTCAAACGTTCCACAATGAAGAAAGAAGCACATTCTTGGAACCGGGAAGCAAAACAAACCACGCTTAGTAGTCCCTGTCTGATCGATTTGGGCACCTCAGGAGCTAGCCACTTTGGATTAAGGCCTCAAATGAGAGAGAATTCTGTAGCAAGCTGAGACGGTGGTTCAAAACACCCGAGCGTGTGACCTTATGACCTAAGAGGGGCAATGATAGTTACAGTGTCTGTGGCATAGAGGCAAAGCACAAAAACGAATCGGAGCAGAGACCCCCAGAGTTTCGGGGGAGGGCGATGCTATATTCCGCCCAAACCTTCTCCCTTTCGTTGGTTCATAAATTGGGCCTCCACAGGCAGAGGGAAAGGAAAAGGCAAAGACAGAGGCAGCCACTAGGGATGGGTAGGGGGCGGGTTCAAGAAGCAAGGGAACTTACCTGCTACGCTTGTTTGGTGCTCAAAGATGAGATCTCCGCGCCCCAGGGCCAGAATCTTTTTTTTTTTTTTTAAGTAAGTCCTACACTCAATGTGGGGCTTGAACTCATGACTCCGAGTGATGCAGAATCGCGTGCTCTACAGACTGAGACAGCCGGGCACCCTGACCACCAGAATCTTAAAGTTTGCAGAGGCCTTCACTGGGCTCAGTCAGAGTATACTGAGCAGGTGGGCTCAGGAACACAGTGCTCTCTCAAGCCTGCGTCCCGGCAAACAGCTTCCGGTGGTGGGAGCACGTGTTAGAGGTACATTACAGGCACAGGTGGTGGTGGGGAGGCTCCGACTGCCCGGGTTTAGCTCCGGGGGTCAAGCAGCGGTCACGCCCTCTCCGTGACCTCCGCCAACACCCTTTGGAAATGAGGCCCTAGTCTGCTATAGGCGCTGATAGGGAAGGAATGTGTGAGTACGGAAAATCAAGTGGGCGTGCAACCTCAGCTTCCCGCTGTTGATTATGTGCTACGGGACACATTTAGTCATCTATTTGGGTTTAGATATCAATATTCCATTTCCTTAAATGAAATGAAACCTAGGACACTTGTGCAAAACAGCTTTAATAGCCCAAGCAAATTTTATGAGCCTGTGGTTCATACTCTTACTGTACCTACTTCTGCTGCTAGCTGCTGCTCCCTGGGTTTCACACCTATGGTTTCAAGGGGAGTTCCCTGAAACCAGTGAAAAAAGTCAGAGAAAACACGGACTGTGGACGGTTGTATGTGTTTGAAGGCACCCGCTGGCAGCACCAGTTTCCTGTGTTACAGCCTTACAAAGGAAAGCCTAGGGTGAAGGGAATTCTGCTCAATGGGCAGAACCTTGAGTGTATTTTCTCTTTGTATAGAAAGAACACCTGTGATACTGTTATACAGTGACTCACGGACAGTTCGGGTAGCACTGATGAAACTTTGGTAGTAGCTACTTTTGTTCCTTTAAAGCCCAACAGCTCCTCCTAGGCACCAGATCCTTCAGGACCTCATGAAGGGTTCTAGTGACAACTTTTCCTCCTCTTGCCTCCCAATATTAGGGGAGGTAAAAGGATTCCCACAGGGGCTCTCTGAGTGTCTCAGCATTCCTTATTGGTCCCCTTAATTCTGCCCTTCCCTTTTATATAAAAACTTCACCAAATTCAATCAGACCTTTTTGAGTTAGCATTCTATTTTCTCAGGGAACCATGACCGACGTAGATGTGATGAGAGGCAACCAAAATTGCCCTTTTATGTATTTAAATGTTGATTTATTTGGAGAGAGAGCAAGCACATGTGCATGCATGCACACGTGAGCAGGGGAGGGGCGGAGAGAGGAGAGAATCCCAAGCAGGCTCCTTGCCGTCAGCACAGAGCCCAACGTGGGGCTCCATCTCACAAACCATGAGATCACGACCTGAGCCGAAATCAAGAGTTGGACACTTACTGACTGAGCCACCCAGGCACCGCACCCCTTTATTTAGAAGACAAGACTAGGGATCCAATGAAATGTAAAGTTCTTAAAAGAGAGCTGTTGCTGATTAGATTATCATGATTAAGCCCTTCTAGAAATGTAGTTTACCACTGAGATGTAGCCTATGTGGAAATGATCAATTTAACCACCTCAATACACCCAAAAATATAATGGTAGGGGAAAAACAGGGTAACAGTGATTTTCAAAAGTAATTTTAGCTAGAGATACAATAAAGTAGGGGGCATCTGGGTGGCTCAGTCAGTTAAGCTTCCAACTCTTGATTTCAGCTCGGGTCATGATCTCACTGTTTGTGGAGTTCAAGCCCCACAATGGGTTCTGCACTGACAGTGTGGAGCCTGCTTGGGATTCTCTGTCTCCCTCTCTCTCTGCCCCTCCCTCCCTCTCTCTCAAAAATAAACAAACATTATATAAAAACAATAACATGGAATTAGCATGTATTGGTTACTCGTTCCAAGCATATACCATTTCTTTATGGACAAGGATGGTTAACAGTTAAGTGGAACTATAAGTATTCTTAGTATATAACACCCTTATACCCATCAGGGGAGTTTTTCTTGTCTACTTCTTTCTGTGAGTGTATATGACACAGTGATGCATGAGTATGGACTAGTAGGGATAGGAAAATAACTACAGTAGTTAGATAACGGCAGACCTGTTTGCCAGATGTTGGCTTTCTCTGGCACAAAACCAGGACTGAAAACTAAAATCTGTTTTTAAAAAAATCTTTTTCAGTTTAGACGTTAATAATTGTAAGAAATTTAATGGAATATGACACTTAAATGCGAACAATGACTTTATTTTTTTCTGAATCTTCAGAAGCCAAGCTTGAGGAGCTTCCCATTTTCCTGAGTCTTTGCTATAAAGAAAAGGGAATAAGGACGTAGGGTAAGTTTGGGGAGCCTGGGTGGCTCAGACCACAGTTAAGTGTCTGACTCTTGATCTCGGCTCTGGTCATGATCTCACAGTTTGGGAAATCGAGCCCTGTGTCAGGCTCCATGCTGTCTGTGCTTGGGACTCTTTCTCTCCCTCTCTGTTTCTCGAAGTCTCTCTCTAAAAATATTTTTTTAAAAAGTAGGGTAAGCTCATGCCATCAACAGTATTATCTCAAGACTTAGTGAAACTGCATACACTTAAAAAAGATGCCACATCTGTATTTGAATTAAGATTCTTGGGACTGAGTTTATTCATTTGTTCAATAAGAAGTTATTGAGCACCTATTCTGTGTCAGGCACTCTTCACACCACTGGGGATCCAGTAATAATAAACATTGTTTCAGGGCACCTGGGTGGCTCATTCGTTCAACCGTCTGACTCTGGATTTCGGCTCAGGTCATGATCTCATGGTTCATGAGATCGAGGCCCCCGTCAGGCTCCGCGCTGGCAGTGCAGAACCTGTTTGGGGTTCTTTCCCCTCTCTCTCTGCCCCTCCCCTGCTCGCTTTCTCTCTCAAAATAAATAAATAAATTAAATAAATTAATAATAAATAAATAAATAATACATAAAATAAATTTTAAAAATGTTTGAATTTTAGTAGAGCTATGTCAAAATTAAATAAATAAGTAAAGCCTATTCCACGAGACAGTAAGTATATGGAGTAAAAATAAGGCAAAGGAGATGGATAGGGCTTTTTAAGGAGTGAAATAAGAATTCCAATATTAATAAGTTGGTCAAAGAAAGTCTCACTGAGAAGGCCTCATTTGACATAGAACCTGAAAGAAGAGAGAGGCAACCACGTGGGTATCTTTAGAAGAGCAGTCCAAGCAAGGTCAAATGAGGTAAAAGTTGCCATTCAGAGTGTGTGGGCACTCTGGGCTCATTTGATATACTTAGCTCAGGGCAGAGGTTTTCAACTCTATCACTACTGATATACTGGGCCAAATAATACTATTTTTGTGGAGACTGTCCTGTGTGTTACAGGATGTTTACCAGCATCCTGGGTTCTACCTGCTAGAAGCCAGCTACTTGAGACAACCAAAAATGTCTTCAAACACTGGCAAATGTCTCTTGGGGAGCAAACCTGTGCCCGTTGAGAACCAGTGACTAGGAGAACACAAATAGTGATGGCCAAGTATATTTTTCTTTAACTGCACAGCAATCATCTGCTAGGCCCATAAAATGAAGAATAAATTCGTTTAGATTTTTTGGCCTCACTACATACTCAGTGTGAACTCAGCGGGAAGAATTTCATGACAGATGGTTTTTCTAGTCCTGAGATGATACTTGCTTTTCCACCCATTCCACCCATGTCCTGCTGTGTATGCTTTCTCTGGCTGTGGCAAGTCTTCAGAGTTCAACCATGGCCATTACAGAGCATTAGGCTGGCTCTCTCTAATGCATATTCATTCAACGACAGGAGCTTCTGTAGAGAGTGAAAGCAGGGACAGGAAAAGATTCTGATCACAGCCAGAAGCCTTCACTCCACCATGTAACCTTGTCACCCTCAGCACCTTGCAAAGTTCAGAAGCAAAATCTGGACTGACAAACTGAATACTTAAAGCACCAGCACCATTCACAGAGATGATTTTTCAAACTTTAGGGTGTAGAACTCTATAAAACCCAGAGTCTAAAAGGCATGTCGAGAACACAGAAAACTGTTCCCTGGGTAGCAGTAATCACAAAGCTACTGATATGTATGCCTACATATACGCAAACACAATTTCCATTGAAACCCTGACTCACTTTGGATATATATAGACAAAAGGTTACAAAAATTTGATATTCTTATGTTAAACACACCCATTTGAGAATCATATTCAGTAAACTTGAAAAGAAATTCCCCTTACATCTCTAAGCCTGGATCCCATCCTTCCTCTCCTCATCAATTGTAATGTATTTTATGCTTAACTTTTGGCTTAAACATATTATTGGAAAATATGTATTATTATTTTATGAGCATGTATTTTTAACTTATGTAAATGGAATTTTTCACTGAGCCTCATTTTTAAGATTCATCTGCATTGCTACATGCATTTCTAATCAGTTGTTTCTAACTACTGAATAATGGGTCGATTATATCCAAAAGTTCTTTGCCATATACTCTTCCAGTGAGGCACGCACCAGTAGTTTCCGATGCTGTACCAATAATGAAGCAATGTGCGTGATCCTTTAAATCTGCTCATGGACCTACCTAAGATTCTTCCCAGGCAATATCCATAGTAGAATGGCTGAAGTCTAGGTCATATTTACTTAATTTGACAATGTAGCATTTGATTACTCTCCAGAATAGCTGCACCTATAGCATGTGGTACCACTACAAGTGCTCCAAAATGTGGCAATATCCGGCTTCTTCAATGTTGCCACCCCATTCTTATTACAAATTACTATTAATTGGTTATTTCAGTAACAATTTTTGTGATTAGCTCTGTCCTCTGAACAGCTTTGCCAATGCTCTTTGCACTTTTTGGATTTCTAATTCTATAAATTGATTATTTTTCTATCAGAGATTATGTGCGTTTTCTTAATTTGTATTAGGTTCTTGAACAATTCTGTACTAATTACTTGTCTATTTTAGACATTGTAAATATTACATGCTCAAACACTCCTCAAAAACTGTGTCCATGGTGGTTGTCAGGGAACAGAAATCTTTGCTTCCAATGTAATACAAATTATTAAAAAAATTTGCTTTCTCTGCTTTTTATTCAGTAAACATATGATAATCATCTATGAAGTGCTGAACTCCAGGGAAGAGATTCTTAGTCCCACTCACCCAGGGGTTATTAGTTGAGGAGAAAGAGCCATAATTGTAATTAAAGGCAGAATTAAGTGAAAGAAATGTCAAAACACTGAAATTAGAATATAGGAATTGGAAAAGTATTTATTAATGAAGATCAGCTCTGCTGAAGTCGTATGTGTAGACAGAACAAGCCTAGACTCTTTTGTGACAAAGGGAGGCAGACTTTCCACCTCTCTCTTAGCTATCATCCCAAATTTTCTCTGTGTTTCCCTAGTGGAATGACAGCTCCTTAATCTTTTTTAAGAGCATTTATTGAGACAGACACTGTCTTGGAAGGCAGCGATGTGGAGATGACTAAGAAACATATCCTGCCTTAAGGTTACAGCAAGAAAACCTAGACACTTTTCTTTTCACTTCACATACTGGGTTAGGAGGATCCTGAGCCTGTTTTATTCAAACTATTTAACTCTGAAATTCCACAGCTGTTCTTTCTGGATTGTATTCTGCGTATCTTAGCATCACCCTTTAACAACTGTTCGTTTAAATTCTGTATTTGTTTCATTCAATATAGCTGAGTCCCACAGGGAGATAGTGCAGATATAGTGAGGGAGTTAAGAAAAGGCAGATAATAAATATAATCATATACTGGATGGAGAACAATAAAGACATGGAAGCAGAGTATTGACACAATCAGATTTCCATTTTAAAATGATTATTTAAACTACAGTGTGAGAAATGTGTTAGGCTTATTTTGCTTTTAAAGTAGTGGATAAGATCAGTGTAGGAAAGTAGGTATGAATATGTTTTGGCTATGCAGAGGACAGGCAAGGTGGTCTTTACTATGGAAATATCACCATAATTGAGAAAGTGCAGAAAGAGACTGTTTATGAGGATAAATTCACTAGCATTTTAAAAATTCATTACCAGTCTGTATACCTTCGGGTGAACTATCACTGATGACTTTTTATAACTGATGTAGTCAGCTGATATCAAGTATATAATCCCACGTACTATTCGCACAGTCTGCAATAAAAAATACCACACAAAACATGGTGTGAACGTTAGAAATTTATTTTTTTACACTTCTGCAGACTGGAAGTTCAAAATCAAAGTGCTAGCAGGGTAAGTTTCTAGAAAAGCCTCTCTCCCTGGCTTGCACAAGGCTGCCTTCTCCCTGCATTTACACATGGCCTTTCCTCTGTGTACACATGGAAAGAGATCTATGGTGTCACTTGCTCTTCTTTTTAAAATATTTATGTATTTACCTAGTTATTTTTTTGATTAAGTAAGCCCTGTACTCAACATGGGGCTCGAAGTGATGATCTCAAGATCAAGAGCCACATGATCTATGGATTGAGCCACCCAGGTGTCCCTTTCCTCTTCTTTTAAGGACAGTGTTCCTTACGTATTAAGGCCCCACCCTAATGATCTCACTTCACCTTAATTAACACCTTAAGCTATTTCACCAAATAGAGTCAAGAAATGGAGATGTTTCAAATACATTAATAGAATCAGGATTCCAAATACTTAAAACCAAAAGATCATGGATCAGGAAGGCAATCAGAACAGGTGCTCCTTTGAACACTTTGGTTTGAGTGGCCACGATGGAGCTAACAATGAGAGCACACGCTCTAAAACATACACTCATTCTCACACAACACTGGTGGGAAAACAAGTAAGTGGGAACCACCCACGGGGAACCCCTGGAATCCCTGGAAAGTTCACACATCAGACCAGGAGCAACCAAAGAGCCGGCTGAAAAGGGGGAGACACAAGGTTCAGGAGACATACTTCAATGATGTGTGTGGAAATAGGATTCTAAATACGTAAAACAAAGAATACGGATCAACAAAGCCAGGAAGAGGAGGACACTTCCTGAACACTCTGGTTCAAGCAGCCACAGTGGAGATGGGTATAAGCCATTCTGCACAGAACATGCACATGTTTTCACACATCACTCATGGAGAACTAAGTGCTGCGTGACCCCTGGGACTCCACGGGAGGCACAGCAATGTCCACAGATCAGGCCAGCAGGAAGCAATCCACCTTCTGGAAGAAAGGAAAGCAACAGATAGCAAGAGATGTCTTGCCTACGGGCATATGTGTCACTAGTAAATACCGGCTTGGAGTAACTAATTCAATGAGTCGATGGGAATCATTCCGAATAGGCAGATTCGCTTCTCTTCTACGAACTCTGAAACTTGCTGCACACGGCTGCAAAATTAATGCATTGCCACCACGTTTCTCACTAAACAAAATTTCTGCATGGCCCATGGGACCAGCCAGTTGCAACCAATACAGATCTGGGGGGCTGGTTTGTGGGCTGGATGACCAATTTCTTAACTACTTGACACATTTAATTGAGCTTAGAGAATATATACATGTCAACTAGTTACAATTTAAAATCCCATTTCTTTTTGGAATTCCCATTTTTTCCTCTTGAAATGAAATCCTTTCATTCCATTTATATTAGAGGAAAACAAATGCTGAGATACCTGCTACCCGGGCATTCCTGACACTAAGGGTACTCAGACCATGTGCCCTCAGGAATGTCCAGCTTCCTAATTCACCTATGTTGATGAAGTTCTAGCATAACCTCTCTTCCAACACGAGCCCCAGAAGATAAAGTAAGAGTGGCCCAATGCAGCAGCGTCAACGTCCTCTAGGCACTCAGGAGAAATACAGAACCCCCCCCCCACACACACACATACACACACACATACACATCCACCCCTCATGAACCGGGTGGGACAATGTGGGGGTGGGGCAGGGGACCAGCAGTGTGAGTTCTAACAAGCCTCCCAGGTGATCAGGATGCATGCTACCACTAGACGTACACCACCTAATGGCACGGGAGCAACCACTTACTAGGCCACTGTGACCAATGAAGAGGATCCTCCTGTGGCCACGGAGGTTTCTGAGCCTCTGGAGCAGCTGATATCACATCGCCACCTTGTTCTAGAAGCCCAAAGTTTCCAGGTGAAACCACCACAAGTGGGAGCACCTGGTCATTCTCAGAGGCGTCCATAAGGGGTCTTCTCCAGTGCTACCTTGGAGCAGACATCCAAACAGCCCTCTTTGGACCACAGCCTTTCTCAGAGAGCATCTTTTCCTTCACAGGTTTGAAGACTACTCACTGTGTCTGCAGTGAGTGGACTGCTGGGCTGGCCCTCATGGGGGCAATTCTCTGAAGCCCCCGCATTTGGCTTGAAACCAAGGGAAGTCCGTGTTTCTCCTTCCCTCCTGAGCTGGGGTAAAATGCCTGATAGGGTGGCCACAGTCTGAAAAGAGTCTTTCCCCCGCCTTGCTGCACATCGGCTCTTTGACATCCCCTCCTTGAGCGAAGAGTGAATGTCCGCAGGACGCCTTCTGGCCAGGTTTTGGCAAGACTGCCCCACACCTCGCTTCGGAATGTGGGAACGGAACACTCCCCAACTTCTGCTTTTAGCGTTGGCAGGTCTCTGGCGAGACGCTCGCGCAGAGGAACTAGTGCTTTCAACATCCAGTTTGATGCAGGCTTTCGGGGCTGTACTTGACCCACCAGACCTTTATGCACAACGCCTCTAGCCGTGGGCAATCTGGGTGGGTGTCATGTCCTTTCCGAGAGGAGAGGAGGCAGAGCCCGAAGTGACCACAAAGCAGTAGTGGCTGCATACTGCCGTGGCCTCAGACCACGGACAAGACGATTCCCTGCCCGGAAGGACATCGGCCAGGCACGTCCACCTGGTGGGCAACCTCCTCCTCATCGCGCTCAAGAGCACAGGTTCTGGGTCCTCGCCCTCTAAGTGTCTGTCAGAGCTCTGACACTTGTTTACCCTGTGACCCCAGGAAGCTTCTTTCAGACCCTCAGTTCCTAATACTGGCACACGGGTCATATTTCAAGACCTGGCCCTGGAAGAGAAACTGAAACGACATGAAAAATAAGAGCCTCAGTACAACTTGTGGTCCACAACACGGTAGGCAGCTCTCATTGCTAGTCATCCACCCACACTTCAGACTCCGTCTAAACTTTTCAGAGGACAGTGAGTGAGCTACAGCAGTTTTTCTCAAAAGGCAACGCCCCAAAGCATTAACGTCACGTGAACGGGAAATGCTCTCACCTGTGAATATATAGACACCCCCGTGGAAGACAGACTTCCCTAGAAGACCTCGGGAATGGGGGAATTCTATGGGTTTAGGGGGGGTGGGTGGGGGTGTGTGTGTTTGTCTGCCTGTCTGTGTGTCTCTCCTTGTTTTTAAACTCTCTCGACTATTCTCTCTTCAGAAGCAGAGCAACTTTTTTCGCTGCCTTGTTCAGACCTTAACTCGTGGAGCAGAGCTGTGATTCTCAAAGTGTGGTCCTCGGGTCAGCGACATCTGGGCACCTCTTAGATAAAGAAATGCTCACTCTATCCACCCAGACCTACCCAGTGGGACACTCTGAGGGAGGAGCGGGGCACAAACAATGTGGACTTGAAAAGCACACCAGGGAGTTTAATGAGGGCCAAGCTTGCAGTAGTTCCTTCCCCTTTCACTCATTTCAACCCATATTTTCTGCTAATAGAAGTCCTCTGGGAAGTCATTTAAAACACACACACACACACACACACACACACACACACAGGAAGTATGTTTGTTTGTTTGTTTGTTTGATTGATTTTGTTTATCTCCCCCACACTGAAATTTGGGTTACCTTGAGGGGTGGTGTCCCAAGGCAACAGGTGTATGGGCTGCTCGTGCTGGCAATCTGATCTCTGGTTTGAGAGCCTCTGCTCTCTGCCTATCCTGGCTAAGTGTAAATTTACCCAGTAGGGAAAAGACCTAGTTTCCAGAAATCTGAGGAGTCCACCTCACACTGGCCCGCCTCTTGGCCTGGGGCATGGAGGATGGAGAAACAGATTCCTGCCCTCCTCCCCCGCGCCCCACCCAGCCAGGGTATGGGGGGAAGTGTCAGCCCTCCGTTCAATTACACGTAATCAATACATACATAACAGAAAACATCAAGGATATACATATTTTAACTGAATTGAACTGAATTGAACTGAATTGAATTGAACCTTCTACTTCCCATTATAGGCTTGGACATACAGGAATTCTTGAATTTCTCAAGACCACGGTGAGATTGTGTGCTACCCTGGTGTTCTGCCTGACACTCCGCCCTCAGACCCTGGCTCGGGAATCTCTCAGTCCCTGACATACCCACGCTGGTCTGCTTCTCTCCTATCTTCCATTTCCACAGGAGCCTCGTGTGCCCCCCTGGCAGTCAACCGAGGGCAACAGTCACACTGGCCTACATAATATCAGCTGTTCACGTGTTAAACGTGCGAAATCCAAGGCCCACTCAGACCTACTGAGTCTTAAACATGGAGAGTACAGGAAGGGGTCCAGCAATCCTCCTTCCACAACTATAGTAAACGCACATGTTTGAGAAAATGACCATTCACCACCTGGGAGAACACTTACTGTGCCATTTTGAATCCGGAGGGTCTCCACTGATTCTGTAGTCTGAGGCACCAGAGCACTCAACGCGTGTCTTCTGCTCATTCTATGGGTCTGTGGGGAGCACGCGTGAATGGCCACCTATGGAAGTTCCTTTGGTTCCCTCTGTGTTTTGAACCTCTGGGTTGTTCTCAGAGGAAATTTTAATGAAGGATGACCTCCCATGTGAAGTGGGATCCCACGTTTGACCAGGGATTTCAGGTCTACGGGATTTCCTGGGGTAGCTTCTTCTTTTTTTTTTTTTTTTTTTTTTTAGAAGACTAAAAGCCACTCACCCAGTCGCTCACTCACTGTGTCTGCAATGAGTATAACACAGAGCTGGCCTCACTGGGTCAGACTTCCTGAAGCCTCCTGCTCTTGCCCTGAAACGATGGGCAAGCAGATGGATGCCTTCCCTTTCTCATGAGGTTGGAGAAGAGAACCGCTGCACAGAAAGGACCCTCTACAATTCTTCTTTCAAGTTCATCCACATCAACACTCCTCTATCCCTGGGTGGAGAGGTAAGCTATTGCCTGCAGAACCCATTTGCGTTGTGTCCATCGCAAGATAACCCAAAACCTCCCTTTCAAAGATGCAGGCACCCTCCACTTATGCTTGTGGCTATTAGAATGTGGGGCCAAACTGTCACGTAGGAGGTGCTGTTGCTTCCACATCCAGAGCAACTCAAACTTTGAGAGCCTGACTAACCCACTGTAACCTCACAACAAATAGGTTTTAATAAATGATATGCAGGGAACATGTTTCTATGTGCCCCAAGAGATATAGACACATGCATGAAAGTAACATAGGCATCTTGTCTGAAGACATTGATTACTGAAGTAACAGCATGGATTATCATGGGGCGACCTGACCCAAGAATACACAAGTACTGACATTTCACCAGTGCTAAAACAATAGGTAGTTGCATGGGCTTCCCTCACAAGCACTGGAGAGTCTACAGATCAAGCCAGTAGCAAGAAATCAACCTATATGAGAGGCAATATCGGCAGTTTCAGAGGAGACATAACAACACTACCAATGGAATGAGGATTCCTAGGACATGAAACAACGAACCAAAGATTGCCTATACCAATGTTAGCAGACATCTTTTCTATTGACATTGCTTTCTGCAGCAAGAGCAAAATCCAAGGGGCGACATGTACTGAGGAATACACGAGTCTTCACAATTCATTCTGCAGAAACAATAAGGAGTCCCACGGGCCTCTGCCAAAAGCTGTGGAAAGTCCACAGATAAGGCCAGCAGCAAGCAATCAGCCTGAAGGACAGGCCAACACAGCAAGTTCAGTGGAGATATAGCAACAATATCAATGGAATTAGGATTCCAAAGACATGAAACAACAAAACACAGATGGCTTATACCAATGGTAGAACACAACTTAATGACACTGCTTTTTGCAACAATAGCAAAATCCATGGGGTGATGTATATCGAGGAGTACATGGGTATTCACAATTCATTCTGTGAAGACAATAAAGAGTCCCTTGGATCTCCAACAAAAGACCTGGAAAGTCCACACTTCAGGCCAGCAGCAAGCAATCAGCCTGAAGGACAGGCCTAGACAGTAGGTTCAGTGAAGATATATCAACAAAATCAATGGAATGAGGATTCCAAAGAAATGAAATAACCATAGATCGCCTATACCAATGGTATCGGACATCTTGTGTGAAGACATTGGTTTATGCAGCAACAGCATAGAATGCCATGGGGTGACATGCATCGAGAATACACAGGTACTCACATTTCACCAGTGCTAAAACAGTAGGTAAACACACAGGCCTCCCTCAGAAGCACTGGAGATCAAGCCAGGAGCAAGCAATCAGCCTGCAGAAGAGGCTGGGACAGCAGGTCCCAAGGAGAGCTACATAGGAGAGCTATATCAACAATATCAATGGAATGAGGATTCCAAAGAAATGAAACCAGGGACCATAGATCACTTATACCAATGGTAGCAGACATCTTATCTAGAGACGTTGGTTTATGCAGCAACAGCGTGCAATCACAGCAAGCAATCAACCTCCTGAAGAGGCCAGGTCAGCAGGTTCAGTGGAGATATATCAGCAATATCAATGGAATTAGAATTCCAAAGACATGAAACAACAAACCATAGATAGCCTATACCAATGATATCGGACATCTTGTCTGAAGACATTGGTTTATGCAGCAAGAGCCTAGAATGCTATGCGGTAACATGCAGTGAGAATACACAGGTACTCACATTTCACCAGTGCTAAAACAGTAGGTAGATGCACAGGCCTCCCTCAGAAGCACTGGAAAGTCCACCTATCAAGCCAGTAGCAAGCATTCAGCCTGCAGAAGAGGCCAAGTCAGCAGGTTCAGGAGAGATATATCAACAATATCAATAGAATTAGGATTTCAAACATGAAACAATGAACCATAAATTGCCCATAACAATGGTAGCAGACATCCTGTCCAATGACATTGCTTTATGCAACAAGAGCAAAATTTCCATGGGGCGACACATACCAAGAAGTACACGAGTCTTCATAATCATTCTGTGAAAACAATAAGGAGTCCGATGGGCTTCTGCCAAAAGTCGTGGAAAGTCCACACATAAGGTCACCAGCAAGCAGTCAGCCTGAAGGACAGGCCAAGACATCAGGTTCAGTGGAGATATATCAACAATATCAATGGAATGAGGAT
The DNA here is from genome assembly GCF_023721935.1 of Panthera uncia. NCBI lineage: Eukaryota > Metazoa > Chordata > Mammalia > Carnivora > Felidae > Panthera > Panthera uncia. Next base: position 11,137 of record NW_026059778.1, on the reverse strand, counting down.
ACTAAAGGCATGAAACATCGGAGCATAGATTGCCTATACCAATGGTAGCAGACACCTTGTCTGAAAACATCGGTTTACACAGCCACAGTGTAGACTTCCATGGAGCAACATGCACTGAGAAGACACAGGTACTCACATTTCACCAGTGCTAAAACAATAGGGAAAACACAGGCCTGCCTCAGAAGCACTGGAGATTCCAAACACCAGAGCTGAAGCCAGCAATCAGCCTGCAGAAGAGGCAGGGACATCAGGTACAGGAGAGATATATCAATAATATCAATGGAACAAGGATCCAAATATACGAAACTAAGGACCACAGATCTCCTATACCAATGATAGCAGACATCTTGTCTGGAGACATTGGTTTACACAGCAACAGCATGGATTACCATGGGGCGACCTGCCCCAAAAGTACATGAGTACTCACAATTTACCAGTGCTAAAACAATAGGTAGGCACACAGGCCTCCCTGAGAAGCACTGGAAAGTCCACATAATAAGCCAGGAGCAAGCAATCAACCTGCAGAAGAAACCAAGTCATCATATTCAGTGGAGATGTATCAACAATACCAATGGAATTCGGATTCCAAGACATGAAACAATGAACCATAGATTGCCTTTACCAATCATAGCAGATATCTTGTCCAATGACATTGCTTTTCACAGCAACAGCCAAATTTCCATGGGGTGACATGTACCGAGGAGTACATGAGTATTCACAATTCATTCTATGAAAACAATGAGGAGTCCCACAGGCCCCCACCAAAAGCAGTGCAAAGTCCACAGATAAGGCCAGCAGTGAGCAATCAGCCTGAATATAGGCCATGACATCAGGTTCAGTGGAGATATAGCAACAATATGAATGGAATGAGGATTCTAAAGACATGAAACAATGGACCATATATCGCCAATGGTAGCAAACATCTTGTGTGAAGAAATCGGTTTATGCTGCACTAGCATAGATTACCATGGGGTGACATGCATGGAGAATACACGAGTACTCACATTTCACCAGTGCTAAAACAATAGGTATACACATGGGCCTCACTCAGAAGCACTGGAGAGTCCACAGATCAAGCCAGCAGCAAGCAATCAGCCTGTAGAAGAGGCCATGTCAGCAGTTTCAGTGGAGAGATATTAACAATACCAATGGAATGAGGATGCCAAAGACATGAAACAATGAACCATATATTGCCTATATGAATCGTTGCAGACATCTTGTCTAATCACATTGCCTTTTGCAGCAACAGCAAAATTTCCATTGGGGAACATGTGAAGAGGAGTACACTAGTATTCACAATTCATTCTGCAAAAACTATAAGGGGCCCATGGGCCTCCATCACAAGCAGTGGGAAGTCCACAGACAAGGCCAGCAGCAAGCAATCAGCCTGAAGGATTGGCCAAGACAGCAGGTTTGGTGGAGATATATCAACAATATCAATGGAATGAGGATTCCAAAGACATGAAACAACACAGCATAGATTGCACATACCAATCGTAGCAGACACCTGGTCTGAAGACACTGGTTAATGCAGCAACAGCGTAGACTGACACGGGGCGACATGTGCTGAGAATACGCAAGTACTCACATTTCACCAGCGCTCAAACCATAGGTAGACACACAGGCCTGCCTCAGAAGCACTGGAGAGTCCACATATCAATCCAGTAGCAAGCAATTAGCCTGCAGAAGAGGCAGGGACAGCAGGTTCAGGAGAGATATATCAACAATATCAACAGAATGAGGATTTCAAAGATATGAAACTCAGGACCATACATGGCCTATGTCAATGGTAACAGACATCTTGTCTGGAGACATTGGTTTATGCAGCAATAGCATGGATTACTATGGGGCGAGCTGCCCCGAGGGTTTATGAGTACTCACATTTTACCAGTGCTAAAACAACAGGTAGACACATGGGCCTCCCTGAGAAGCACTGGAAAGTCCACATATCAAGCCAGTAGCAAGTAGTCAACCTGCAGAAAAGGCCAAGCCGGCAGTTTCCGTGGAGATATATCAACAATAACAATGGAATTAGGATTCTGTAGCAGACACCTTGTCTAAAGACATTGCTTTACGCAGCAACAGCCAAATTTCCAGGAGGTGACATGTACCAAAGAGTACACGAGTATTCACAATTCATCACAGATCAGGCTAGCAGCAAACCATCATCCTGCTGATGAGGACAATACAGCATTTTCAGGAGAGATATTTCAACAATATTAATTGAATTCGTTTTTAAAAAATGAAACAAGAGATCATCGACTACCAAAACTAATGAAAGAAGACATGCTTTCTGAATACTTTCGTGTAAGCAACCTCAGCATTGCTCGGGATGAAATGACATTAACCAAAATGTACACACATAATCACACATAACTGGTTGGAAATCTATTAAGCACCATCTATGCGACTCCCCTGGATGCACTTTTAAGTCCACAGATCTGATTGGAGCATGCATCAGCCTGCTGGAAGAAGACAAATCAGGAGTTTCACATGAGATATTTCAACTACAGGATTCCAAATATTTAAACAGAAAATGTGTGGGTCAGCAAAGCTAACATTCATGAGTGCTCTTTCTGAAAACTCTGGTTGTAGTGGCCACAGTGAAGCTGGGGATTAGACGACTTGCACAGAAAAGTGCACAAGTATTCTCATATCACTGGTGGGGAAACTATTAAGCATAATATATGGGGTTCCCCTGGAAGCCCTGGAAAGAATACTAATCAGGCCAGGAGAAATGAATTTGACTACTAAGGAGAACAAAAGCAGATTCAGGAGAGATATTTCCACTACATTAATGGAATTACGATTCCATATAAGTAAAGCAAAGAATATGGATTAGCAAAGCCAAGGAGAAGAGGCATGCTTTGTGAACATTTTTGGTTTAAGTGGCCCATGATGCTGGGAGTAGAGGACCTGTACTGAAAAGTGCACAAGTGTTCACATATCACTGATGGGGAAACCTGGGAAGTTGACAGTTTACGCTGGAGGAGGTAATCAGCCTGCTGAAAAACAGCAAACAGCAGGTCAGGAAAAATATTTCAACTACATTAATGGAATTAGGATTCCAAAAAGGTAAAACAAAGGATTTCGGGTCACCAAAGGCAAGGAGAGCAGGCACTCTCTCTGAACTGTTTGGTGTAATTGGCCACAGTGGAGATGGGGATGGGATCTTCTGCAAGAAACATGTACACGTTTTTCACACATCACTGGTGGGAGAACTAAGTGCTGCGTGACTCCATGTGACTCCACGGGAAGCACAGCAATGTCCACAGATCAGGCCAGCAGGAAGCAATCCACCTTCTGGAAGAAAGGAAAGCAACAAATAGCAAGGGATGTCTTGCAAATTTGTGTCTGCGTCGCTAATAAATATTGGCTTTGAGTAACTAATTTTATGATTTCAGCAAAAATCATTTGGAATGGGCGGATTCACTTGTCTTCTACAAACCTCTGAAACTCATTGCACACTGCTGTAAAATTAATGCATCGCCAACACATTTTTCAAAAAACGAAATTTCAGCATGCCAAATGTGATCACATAGTTGCAACACATTACTTATCGTGGGGCTGGTTTGTGGGTCAAATGAGTAATTTATGAACTACATGACACATTTAATTGAGCTTAGAGAACATATACCTGTCGACTAGTTACCACTTAAAATCTCTTTTCCCTTTGGAAGCTTCCTCTTGAAATGGAATGGTTTCATTCTATTTAAATTAGAGGGAAAGAATGGGTGAGATGCCTGCTATTTCGAGCTTTCCTTCCACTCAGCGCACTGGGACAGTATGTCTTTTAGTATGTCCAGATTCCCGACTTACCTGTGTTGTTTTAATTCTTAAATAATCTCCCTTCCAACACTAGCCCTGTCAAAGCAGGGTGGCCCGATGCAGCAGCATCAACATCACCTTGGCACTCATTAGAAATGTAAAACCCTCAAACCCTATGCCACTTGTATGGGATCAGAGCCTTTGTGCATCAAGAAGGGGCCCAGCAATGTGATTTTCAACAAGCTTCTTAGATAATTTTAGGGAATGGTGCCATTTGAGATCCACGTGATGGTGCAGGAGGAAGCACTTACTGGGCCGCTGGACCAATGAGGAGGATCCTCTATTGGCCACTGAAGTTTCTGAGCTTTCAGAGTAGCCAATAACATCACTTCACCACATCATCACGGCAGCCCACGACATATCGGAAAAAACCATCACAGACGTGAGTCTGCGCAGATCTCTCAGGTGTTGTGAGCTCCTCATCATTCTTAGAGAATGTGTTAATAATGGATTATCTCCAGTGCTCCCTTGGGCCAGTCAGGGAAACAGCCATTTTTTTTTTTTAATTTTTAATTTTTGTTATGAGTGAGATAGAGAGAGAGAACGAACACAAGCTGGCGAGAGGCGGAAGGAGAGAGAAAGAGAAGGAGAGAGGGCAAGAGTCTTAAGCAGGCTCCATGCTCAGTGTGGACCCCAATGTGGGGCTCGTTCCCACAACCCAGGGATCATGACCTAAGCCGAAATCAAAAGTCAGAAGTTTAACCAACTGAGCCACTCCAGTACCCCAAAAAGCCATTTTTGGACTATAGACTTTCTCAGAGAGCTTCTTTTCTCTCAGAGTTTTGAACACTTACTGTGTCTGCAATGACTTTACTGCTGGGCTGAACTTGATAAGTGGCAAATATTCTAAAGCCCCTTGCACTGGGCTTGGGACAATTAGGAAACCAACTTTCTCTGTCTCATGAGTTTGGAGAAAACACCTCCCCTTTACAACTCTTTCAAAAAATATTTTGTGAAGGAGTTCTGGTCCAGGACGACAATGTGGAAAGACCTTGAATTCACCTGCTGTACGGACACACCAAATTTACACCTATTTATGGAACAATTCCTCCTCAAGAAGGTATGAGGGCTGATTGTACAGATTCTGCACATAAAAGAGCGACCATATACAGAAACCATATACTTAAGAGAGAGGGAGCATTGTCACCAAGGGAACTCCCACCCCCAAATACTTTGAACTGCAGTGTGGAGGGATAGTACTGACCTTAAGCAGACTTACCTGCCTTCGGGCATGGAATAACAACTATGGTTTAACGGGGCAACTAAAATATTAAAGAAGCACCCCTAGAATTGTGTCCTATGGTGAAGGAGGCATTTAAAATCAGTCTTTATCAGGTGATATGGTGAGCACCACTGTTACCCTACCCCTCCTCTTTCATAGCACAGATGGGAGCAGGGCCTGGGTGCCAAGCTGGCCTGCGCCTCAGTGAGCCCTGGGCTCCTAGCCTACACTAGCCCAAACACCTTGGGGAACAGGAAAAGAGCCGAGTCTTAAAGCAGCAACTAGGATATAGAGAAACTGTGGGTCACCTCAACGTCACACTGGGACGCTGCTGATCAGGAGTCACTGTAGTGATCCTGTCATCGTGCCAAGGTAAAAGAGGCACAAAACACTGTGGAGCATTCCACGTCTATAGCTGTTGGGCTTCAAGCTGCTCACTAGGGTGCCCCTGACACAGGGTGCTCTGGAACATCCTGGCTCACATCTGTTTTAGTTCCATCACCCCTGCTACAGTCCCTTTCGTGCTTAGTCACCTCAAGACCTGTGGTCCACACACCGCCTTGGCTCCAGACACTGTGCCAACGCATCCCCTGCACAGAGTGCCCCAGGATATCCCAGTCCACGCCGGCCTTGACAGCATTTGCCTTGCTAAGTCCCACCTGTGCTGAGGACCCCAGGATACCAGGGCTTGCACTCACTTGGCTTCAGCTGTCCTGCCAGGACACTGTCTGCACGGAGAGCCCTGGGACGCCCTGGTTTGCACCCACTTCAGTTTCAGGTCCTCCCAGGGCACCTTCAACACAGAGAATCACAGGACCGCCCCTGCCCTCACCCACTTTAGCTACAGCTGTCCTACCAGGGCACCACCTGCTCAATGGGCCCAGGACTCCCCAGCGTGCACCCCACCTTGGCGCAGGCTACCCTGCTGAGCCATCCCACAGCTCACACCCATCTCAGCTTGAGCCACTCCACCAAGGCATCTTCTGCATGGACAGCCCCAGGACACTCTAGCTTGCACACACTTCACCTTCACTTGTCTTGCCAGAACATCCTTTGTGGGAAGAACCCCGGAAACCCTAGCCCATGCCAGCCAAAGCTCCGGTCAGGCAGGCAAAGTTAACCAGGCACACAGAGTCTACATAGGGGAAGACTGTATGTGAGACCATTCCTTTAAGGTTAGGAGAAATAACTGTTTCACCTAGTTCATAAAAACAGAGAAAATCAAGCAAAATGGGTAGAGAGAATATGCTCCAGATGAAAGAACAAGAAAAACCTCAGAAAAAAGACTAAATGAAACATAGATAAACCATATGACGGATGAAGAGTTTAAAGTAATGATCATGAAGATGCTCACCGGACAGGAGACAAGGGTGGAAGAACTTGGTGAGAGTTTCAACAAAGAGACAGAAAATATTAAAAAGAACCAATCACAGTTGAATATAATAGTTGAAATTAAAAATACACTAGCGGGAATCAACAGTACATTAGCAGATGCAGAAGAAAACATCGGTGATCGGGAAGACAAGGTAAGGGAAAGCACCCAAGCAGAAAAGCAAGAAGAAATAATTTTAGAAAATGAAGATGGATTTAAGGGACCTCCTGATAAACAACAAGACAAAAGACATTGACATTACAAAAATCCCAGAAGGAGAAGAGAGAGAGAAAAGGAAAGAAGACTTATTTGAAGAAATAACAGAAGATAACTTCCCTAATGTCAGGAAGGAAAGAGACATACAGGTCCAGGAAGCACAGAGAGTTCCAAATAAGATGAACTCAAGGAGGCTCACACCAAGACCCATAATCATTAAAATGTCAAAGATTAAAAATAAAGAGAAAAAATTAAAAGTAGCAAGAGAGATGTAAGAAATTACATACATACATAGGAAATACCACTAGGCTATCAGCTGATTTGACAGGAACCTCAGAAGCCAAGGAACAGCACTGTGGTGGTTTCCATGTTTTCTTTTGTATGTTGTATTTTCTTTTTACCTCATATATCCCAGACCTGAACTAGAAAAACCAGGCAATCTGAAAATGCCAAAGGGTGCAGACAAAAAAAAAAAAAAAAAAGTGAAAAAAGCTTGCTCTCTTCGGACAAAGGACTGGGAAAGAAGCAGACAAATAAGACGGGAATTTTGTACACAATAAAATTTCTGTGCCAAACTCCAAACTCCCACCACAGCTGAGGCCCTGTGGAGAACTCAGATATTCACCATTAATTACCAGGCTATAAAGACTCACTCCAATCTGTCCATCCCCATGGTGACCTAATTTTTCCATTTAGTAGGCATGGGCATGGCTGAGAAAGAAAGAAGTAGGACTTGGTTACAGCCATGCAATTTAGCTAGACACTGAGATACCAGCACACATTTACTAGAAGGGATACAACACAAAAACATGACCATAAGAAATGCTGGTAAGGATGCAGTGCAAAGGAGACGCTCATACACTGCTGGCAGGATGGACAATGGACTATCAGACTGCAAACTCTAACATATTCCAAATACCTTAAAGAATACCTATCATGTGATCTAGCCATACCATGTCTTCACATTCAACCAAGAAAAATGAAAACACACATGTACACAAAGACTTGTACGATAATGTACACACCATGGGAAAGAAGGGAGGTAGAAGCAGAAACAGGAAGGGAAAATGCAAAGTTGTACAAGGAAACTTGAGTAAAGGGATGAATATGTATAGCATTTTGATCCTGGTGATACTTTAGCAAATGTATATACAAATGTAAAACTTATATTGTTTAATTTAAATTTGCGAAGTTTATTTAAACTAAATTGTATTTCTATGAAGCTGTTACAAGCCGTGTGATACAACAATACGTGTGGCTAAAGGAATATTTATAGCAATAAATGCAAAAATCTCAAAATACTGAGGAAAAATTTGTAATTCAATACCAAACCAGTAATAGAAATGAAACAATAAATTTGGGGGTTGTGGGTGATAATAAAAGACATTCAGAGAGAAGGCTAAGAAACATGTTAGACTTTTCAAAAAGCTCCATAAACATCTGGCTAGAATGATTAAGGAAAAAAAAGATGAGGAAGCATAAGCATATATTCAATATCAGCAATGCAAAAAAGAAATTTTCATGCCATATCCCAGTGACACATACATAATTATATAAACAACTTTATCCTAAAAAGTTTGATACATGAAAAGAGAAAACACCAGGGAAAATATGCCCTAATGAACAATAAAACTTACAAAATCTCGTCAATGTCTATATCTATATACCAATCTCAACTGCTTATATCTACATTGTGTAAATCAACTGTGTCTATAGTGAAATATCTTCTTATAAATGACTTCCACATACTGGTGCCTGAAGGCACAAACTTTCCCATATAATGGAAAAAGAAGTAACAGCAATCTTGCACAAGCCTGTCCAAATAATAGAAATATAATAATGTTTACCAAATGCTTTGTGAGATCCCAATAAGCTTTACACCAAAATGATGAAAAAAATAAAAGTTAGGAAAATCAAGTTATATATCCTTTATCAAATTGGTGAATTCCCTTCTTCCCCCTCAAGCAGTGCTTATAATTTGACAAACAAAACACAAAGGTACTTCAACTATAATACCCCATGCACATACTGGGTTTAAACCAAGAATCAATTCTAGTGACAGAAAGATATCAGTATCAACTATCACCAAGAAAGGGCAAAATCATATTACACAAGAGAGTGAAACAATATGACCATATTTACCATTAAGTCATGATTTTAAAAAAAGCTCAAAAACTTCAGCAAATACCATACGTAGTCATAAAATACTGAAAATCTCCCTCTGAGGCCATGCATTGAAATTAAACAGTAAATTAGCAAGATTGTTGGATTCCATACAGTTAAGTATTAACACATATTCTGAGAATAAAAAATGTTACTAACCTTTTTATATACATCATCAGAAATGGCACAAAACCCTATACTACAGGGATATACTTTTATGGCTTTTTTGCATATACTGATCAAAAACTTGAGAAGGTTTTAACCCTTATTGTTGTCATTTTTTTCTTTTATTATGGTAATAGAGACCGGAAAATGTAAAATAAACTTTACTATACACTTGACATTTAATTCTATAGAACAATAAAAAGATAATTCTTTGTGACCAATTTCCTAACGATCCCTATTTAATGATGTTATGAAGAGTTCAACTTCACAAATTATCTTCCCTCATATCTTATTTCTATTTTTATGATTTTCCCTTTTTCATTTTTAAATCTAACTGCTTCCTAATATCTTATATCTCATTCCATACTACATAAACATAAAAAAGTGAAGTGTAGATCCTTTAAAAATTATTACTAATATGTCATCATAAAGTGGGTTTTTTTACTTATATCTTTAATTATGTACATTGCCTCAGTCCTTTCAGGCTGCCATAACTAACCATAGACCAGGTAGCTTATAAACAATAGAAATTTATTTCTCAAAGTTCTGAAGGCTGGGAATTCCAAGATCAAGATGCCATCAGGTTCAGTGTCTGGTGAGAGCCCACTTTCCTGATTCATAGATGGTCATTTTTCCCTGTAACATCACATGGTTGAGAAGGTGAGGGAGCTCCCTGGGGCCTCTGCACAAGTCCAATTCATGAGGGCTCCACCCTCATGACTTAATCACCTCCCAAAGGCCCCACCTTCTAATACCATCACCACGGGTGGGAGGGGGTTAGGTTTCATCAAATGAATACTGGGGGGACACAAACATTCAGTCAGTATGTATGGTATATGTACAGTGTAAGATTTTCAAAAAATGATGATAGGTAACTCTTTTCAGAAGTAACTGTAATTAGCTGAGAAGTGTGTAAACAGATGTAAACATATACACATATTAACATGAATATATTCACATAACTGTACACATATTTGCATGTAATTTACCATCTGATTTCTTCATTATTAGCAATATACCTTGAAGATGTCTTTTGTAACATCAACCTAATATGTAACATCTACATCTAATTGGTTGTAAAACTACATAGAATTCATAGTATACGCATAGCACAATTTATCAATAAATAGCTGTTTTAAGGAAAATTTCACAGCAAAAGAGCTAAATGAAAGAGAGATAAGCAATATGCCTGATAAAGAATTCAAAGTGATGGTCATAAAGATACTAATTGGACTTGAGAAAAGATTAGAGGTTCTCAGTGAGACTTTCAAAAAAGATATAAAGATTTAAAAGAGCATCAATCAGAGATGAAGAACTTGATAATTGAAATTAAAAATACACTAGAGGGAATCAATAGTAGACTAGAGGAAACAGAGGAACAGATTGGTGAACTATAAGACCCAGTTATGGAAAGCGACCAAGCTGAAGAGCAAAAAGAAAAAAGAGTAGTAAGAAATGAGAATAGGTTGAAGGCACTTAGCAACATTGTCGAGCGTAGTAACATTTGCTTTATAGGGATCCCAGAAGGAGAATTAAGAGAAACAGGGCAGGAAATCTATTTGAAGAAATAATATCTGAAAACTTTCCTAATATGGGGAAGAAAACAGACCTGGAGATCCAGGAGGCACAGAGAATCTCCAATAAAATCAACCCAAGGAGGTCCATACCAAGACACAAAGTAATTAAAATGGCAAAAAGTAGTGATAAAGAGAGAATTTTTAAAGTAGGCAGAGGAAACAAAACAGTTACATACAAGAGAAACCCTATAAGGCTATCAGCTGATTTTCCAGAAGAAATTTTGCAGGCCAGAAAGGAGTGGCATGATATATTTAAAGTGCTGAAAGGAGTTCATAACCACTAAACCATCCTTACAAGAAATGGCAAAGGGACTTCTTTAAGTGGAAAACCAAAGATAGAAGTAAGAAAATTATGAATACAAAGTTGTAAAATATGACAAGATATACATAAAACGTGGACAGGGAAAGTAAAAAGTAAAAAGTTCTTTTACAATGTGCTCAATCTAAAGTGACCATCAACTTAATATATATTGCTGTATACTTAGGATGTGATATATGAACCTCATGGCAACCACAAATCCAAAACTTGTAATAGGTACACACACACAAAAAAAGAGAAAGCTAAACATGACATTATAGAAAGTCATCCACCAC